>NC_064639.1:168472528-168772528 GCF_023864345.2 Schistocerca serialis cubense
TAGGACAGGATGCTTATGTACGTGTCACCTGTCAGAGTCTTATCTAGAGTCCCATATCATTCCAACTGCACACGCCCCACATCATTACGGAGCCTCCACCAGCTTCAACAATCTCCTGCTGACATACAGAGTCCATGGATTCATGAGGTTGTCTCCATACCTGAACACACCCATCCGCTCGCTATAATTTGAAACGAAGCGTCCAACCAGGCAACATATTTCCAGTCATCAACAGTCCAATGTCGGCGTTGACGGGTCCAGGCGAGACGTAAAGCTTTGTGTCGGGCTATCTTCAAGTGTACATGAGTCGGCCTTCTGCTCCGGACGCCCATATAAATGATGTTTCATTGAATGTTAGCACGCTGACACTTGTTGATGTTCCAGCACTGAAATCTGCAGCAGTTTGCGGAAGGTTTGCGCTTCTGTCACGTTGAACGATTCTCTTCAGTCGACATTGGTTCCGTTCTTGCAGGATATGTTTCCAGCCGCAGCGATGTCGGAGATCTGATGTTTTAGCTGATTCCTGATACTCACGGTACACTCGTGAAATGATCGTACGGGAAAATCCCCACTTATCGCTACCTCGGAGTTGCTGTGTCCCATCGCTCGAGGGGCTACTATAACACCACTTTAAAATTCATTTAAATTTTGATAACCCGCCATTGTAGCAGCAGTAACCGATCTAACAAGTGTACCAGAGACTTGTTGCCTTATATAGGCGTTGCCGACCGCAGCGCCGTATTCTGCCTATTTGCATACCTTTGCATTTGAATACGGATGGCTATACCAGTTTCTTTGGCGCTTCAGTGTATAAAGTGGTTATACTAGGTCGTGGTGAGCCACACCACACCATAGTGTCACAAAACACTTAATCAGATCGTGGAGCAGCTGCGTTCTCGAAGATCTCGAGGAGAACTTACCTTCCGTGTTCTGAAAGTCACTTATTAATGCAAAGAGCGGCTTACCTCTGAGTGTTAGTTACTACAAATATTCATAGTTTTGACTGTAATTTTCAGCAACTGATGACTGACAAATTTATCCCGAAAAAAGAAAAAAAGGAAAAAGGGAACAAGTATTCAGTTTAGTTACTTCCAGATAATGCATTTTTGCAAGGCCTTATCGTTGTACACATCTATTACACTACGGAACTATTATTTAATTTAAGTGAATTTATGAATGGTATGAATTTGGAATAAAGGTATAACATTTTATTAACCTTGCAGTTGTTATTGTGCCTCAGAAATACAGACGTTTTACGCAGACCGCACTGATTAGTTGTGGATGACACACGTACTGCCTGCTGCCACAGCCAAATGAAGAACAGTTGTGCAACATACATTTGAAAATCATGTAAGAAGCAGAATCTGTTTGGCGAATGAAAACACGACTTACTAAACCCGATCGCGAAATACTTGCAGTTCGGGAACAGAATGGGAATGTCGCACTGAATCGCATTCGCGAGAGCCACTCTGCCGCAAATTCAGCAATTGAGCTGGACAAATCTTCAGAAACCGAGTTGGCTCGCCCCGCATTCGGTTAAGCAAAAGTGTTACCTTTTATCCAGAATAGTTACATTAGTGGAGATTTATTTCATAAAATACCTGACACATACAAACTATTGCTGCTTGCACATACATGTAGCTCTGTCTCTCTCTCTCTCTCTCTCTCTCTCTCTCTCTTCCTCAGCACGTATAAATGCAACCAGTTTCAGTAGCACACGATTTCACACCATAACGTCATAAAGCTGTTCTCTCCTGCAGGTACGAAGAGAGTAGGACGAAGCGATAGCTTTGTTCTCCTTAGAAACTTGCGAAGCATGCCCGCCGTCTGTCCGCCTTCATACCCTCTTGGCTTAGACAGCAGAGATATTAGTGGAGCAGTAGTTGATCAGTGGGCTCAGAGTTAAGGGCCCAAAGCACAGACGTACTAAAAGTAACTACACAACTCACTGGCGCTAGTGTAGCTTTACCATATCGAAGGCGCCATTTGCAGGGCGATGCACTTGACGTCCATAACGACTCTGGGAGCCTACTGTTAGGAAAAAGTGTGAAAATGAAGTCGCTAGCTCAAGTCATGTTGGACATCGCAATCATTGAGGTACAAATAATTCGAAGGAAAATACGATAAAATTGTGGAAAGGCAGGTAGGTAAAATTATGACATACAAAAATGAATTAAAGACTGAAAAATAATCTCAAAAGATAGACGTGTTGTGAGTGCCACGAAATATGAAACAAGAACCGAAACTGCAAAACTTAATGAATGATACAATAGTCTCACTGTCTGAGACTTCGGAAGTTCCATGCAGCAATCCTGAATCGGTAATTTGATGCATTTTCGCCCCTACTTGTAAGAATGAGCCCTACATTCTTCAGTATATATTAACTGCTTCCCGTCTTTCGATGGAGATATAATACAGAAAACTGGCAAATTTCATTCATTTAAGACAGACTCAGCGGGGATTGTTAAGTAAACAGCCTTTCATTTTGTTCAGTGCTTTTCCTTTCGTTTTCTCTCATACCCTTTAAATAATACCCCATTATTCATATTCGTCCCTGCAAATGGCAGTCTTCAGTTCGGGAACAGTTTCCTCGTTTCTCCGCTATGGTGTGCTGGCGGCTTAAGTAAAGGTTGCTAGCAGATAATCGATACGAAATAAACTGACTTATGAAAGCTGGCAAATATATAAACATATCACGCAACTTTCCCTACATTTAGAAACAGCTTTTGGATAGATAAAATACAGACAAAATAGGATGATTTATTTAAGAGAAAGAGCTTGACAAACTGAGCAAGTCAATAACGTGTTGGCCAACTTCTGGTCCTAATGCGAGCAATTATTCCGCTTGGCACTGATTGACGGAGTTGCTCGATGTCCTCCTGAGAAATATTGGGCCAAATTCTGCACAGTTAGCTAGTTGGATTGTAAAAATCCTGAGCTGATTGGAGGGCCCTGCCCATTATGCTCCAAACCCTCTCAATTGGAAAGAGATCCGGCTACCTTGCTGGCCAACGTACAGTTCGGTAAGCACAAAGACAAGTAGCAGAAATACTCGCCGTGTGCGGGCGGGTGCCGCATTGCTGAAATGTAAGACCAGGGCAATAAAACGGGCTGTGTGAGATAGTCGAATTACCGCTGTGATGTAAGTGTGCCGCGGCTTACAACCAGAATTGGAATGGGACCCCAGACCATTACCTCTGGTGGTCGGGCCGGATGGTGGGTGACGTCACATTGGTATCCCGCCACTGTCCAGGTCGTCCAAGATATGGCTTCGCTGGTCAGCGGTGCTCAATTCGGAGTGAGACTCATGACCGAAGACACTTATGCTCCGGTCAATGAGATTACAGGTCTGGAGACTCCCTGGACTGCCGTAGGATACCATTGTGATTGTCACCCGCCATATGGTCCGACAACCAGGAAGGTTGGTCTGGGGCGCTTCTTCTTTTCATAGCAGGACCCCTCTGTTTGTCATCAGCGGCACCCTTACAGCACAGAGGTTCGTCGACAAAATATTCTAAGCCTCGTTTTGTTGCCATTCATGGCAAGCTACCCTGGGCTTACATTTCAGCGAGGTAACACTCCCCCCCCCTCCCTCCCCAACCCCCGCCCAACCCCCCCCCCCCCTCCCTGAACACCGGGAGCGTTCTACTGCTTGTGTTTGTGCTTCCAAACTTTGGCTAACAAAGTCGCCGTATCTCTCCCCAGTTCAGAACGTCTGTAGCGTTATGGGTAGGGACGTCTAGCCATCTCGGGGTTTTGACGATCTAACACGCCAATTGAACTGAATTTGGTTCCTCAGGAGGAATCCAACCACTCTGTCAAGCAATCCAAAGCCGAATAATTACTTTCATATGAGTCCGAGGTGGCCTAAAGCGTTATCGACTTGCTCAGTTTGTGGAGCTCTTTCTCTTGAATGAATCGTCGAATTTTTCTGAAACTGTAATCATTTGTTTGTCTTTACAGCTACAACACATTCACCGAATTTGATCCCATTCGGATAATTCCTTCGTGGTACGGTCCTTTTTTTCTTTTTCATAGAACGTATACGCATTTTTAGTAACTGCGAAGACGGATTCGAAATACCTAAAGTAGTAACACAGCAATTACGGACACCATGACCGCATTAATGAAGAATATTGTGCTTTATTCTTGTGCCATTTTGTTACAGGGACAGGAAAACGAAAATCAGTATCTCCAGAGATTTGTGTGCGTAACTTATGTATCACGTTGTTACACGAGCAAGAACAGGAAAATCAGTATTCCCTGTACATATTGCATTGTGTGCTACGTTGTTGCAGCTACAAGATGGAGACAACCCGTCGCTGGCTCCGATCGTGCGAGCCCTGCCCCAAGTTGTGAATCCTGGACACACCACAGAGCCGGAAGAGGAACTCACCTACGACGAGATCTTCTCCGGCTACCCCGTCGACGACTACTACTATTACAACGGCAGCTTCACCACTCCGCCCTGCACGGAGACCGTCATGTGGTTCGTCTTTCCCCCTCTGAATGGCGTCTCCGAATCGCAGGTAACACTGTCATTCAGCGCTCTAGCATTACTGATTCAAATGAGACCTGTTTGGTTTTTGTTGCTGCTCCGCTTATTGTGCCAGTAACCAGCGAAGCGAGAAGCGCCAATTAATACGGATGAACAGACAACAGAGATCTGAACGCTCGTTTTGAGGGTCCTTCCGATTGCGACTCCATCCCAAAAACTGCACCTCTGGCTCGGCACGCACAAAACCAGGAGACATCTTAAAGAGAGACTCTACCCAATATAACTTTCCTTCTACTTTGGCAATTTGAGCCGCTGTTTAAAATCGTGTATATCATATAAAGATGTAGCAATTCCCAAGCTTAGAAGTCCAGGCTTCACTGGTTTTTTAGTTCCCAATTTTTAATGTGACTTTTAATGGTTTGTTTGAAAGTCAAATTTTTGTGTTCTGTCTTCAATTTTTACATTTTAGTTTCTTTAGGTATATTCACCACACATTATTCAGCAATTCTATGCATTCATCTTACGAGAAAAAATTCAGCATTTTTCCTAAATTTCAAACTTAAATTTTGTTTAATTATCAGTACGTAAATGTGATAATGAAATTGACAAACTACACTGTGGCTAATACTAATGCATAGAAGCATACAAATTCCTCAAGACCACTTCCTACAAAAATATCGTTGAGATTGGTTAATATTTATGCTTAAAAAGTTAGCACTTGAACGTAGAAAAACAAACTTATGGGACAATGAATTCTAAATTTTAGTAGAACATGAATGCTAGTAGAAGACACACGTTGTTGTTGTTGTGGTCTTCAGTCCTGAGACTGATTTGATGCAGCTCTCCATGCTCCCCTATCCTGTGCAAGCTTCTTCATCTCCCAGTACCTACTGCAGCCTACATCCTTCTGAATCTGCATAGTGTATTCATCTCTTTGTCTCCCTCTAGGATTTTTACCCTCCACGCTGTCCTCCAATACTAAATTGGTGATCCCTCGATGTCTCGGAACATGTCCTACCAACCGATCCCTTCTTCTAGTCAAGTTGTGCCACAAGCTCCTCTTCTCCCCAATTCTATTCAATACCTCCTCATTAGTAATGTGATCTACCCATCTAATCTTCAGCATTCTTCTGTAGCACCACATTTCGAAAGCTTCTATTCTCTTCTTGTCCAAACTATTTATCGTCCAGCCCGCATCTCGTGGTCGTGCGGTAGCGTTCTCGCTTCCCACGCCCGGGTTCCCGGGTTCGATTCCCGGCGGGGTCAGGGATTTTCTCTACCTCGTGATGGCTGGGTGTTGTGTGCTGTCCTTAGGTTAGTTAGGTTTAAGTAGTTCTAAGTTCTAGGGGACTTATGACCACAGCAGTTGAGTCCCATAGTGCTCAGAGCCATTTGAACCATTTTTTTTATTTATCGTCCACGTTTCACTTCCATACAAGGCTACACTCCATACAAATACTTTCAGAAACGACTTCCTGACATTTAAATCGGTACTCGATGTTAACAAATTTTTCTTCTTCAGAAACGCTTTCCTTGCCATTGCCAGTCTACATTTTATATCCTCTCTACTTCGACCATCGTCAGTTATTTTGCTCCCCAAATAGCAAAACTCCTTTACTACTTGAAGTGTCTCATTTCGTAATCTAATTCCCTCAGCATCACCCGACTTAATTCGACTACATTCCATTACCCTCGTTTTGCTTTTGTTGATGTTCATCTTATACCCTGCTTTGAAGACACTTCATACCCATTACAATTCACCAGCACCACACGTTTTCCCTTCCTGCTCACGTGAGGCTTCTTCTTGTTGTAATTCCAAGACCAAGGTAGACTTTTTCTTGTATCCTTTCTTCTACATGCAGCATATTGAGGACTGCTTGTTCAATCGATCTTTAGATAAAGAGATCTTCTTCAGGGAAGTGATAAAGTGCATATTGAACTGCGAAACAGTTTTAAGACCCAAGATGACACTGTACAAACTTGCATTTCGATTTTGTGTCTTGCCAGCAGTGCATCTTGCCAATAGTGCATCAGACGCAAGTCTCTGATAGACAGGTACTGTCTTGGCCACTTTGGTAGCTGCCATTGTGGCATGGCCCTTTCGCGCAGTTCATATTTCAAATATTTCTTAGACGTCCATGCAATTCCCAATTTTGGGATGTAAGAGTAAACACTCCAATGAAGTGAAATAGCCATTAAAATTGCTTTGAAAAAAACTGAAGTTTCAGTGTGGAGTCTTCATTTAAGCGATGGGCCCATGTTGTTGACATCGAGTTTTCCACAAACAGTGTTGCATCAGGCCCGCTGTAGATACAAGGTTGCTAACTTCCACTTGTGCTACCTCATAACCCAGCAGTTTCCAGGCTTGTCAACAGTATTCAAACAGGTAATCACCACTCCAGCAAGGGAGAAATAACAACGTTCAGCCCCGCTCACACCAAACGCCGTGAAAGCGACAATCGTTGATGTTGTTTACATCAAAAGTGTCATGGAACCTTCCATCGCGGGGACAGTGTAGGGAGACAAGCACGCTTCAGATAGTTCCGGGATGGTCTCGGAAATGTGTCATGTGGGACTGGTCGCTGTCCCCAGCTCAGAAGAAGGTGGATAAGGAGATCCTGGCCCATAAAACACCATTTTTTATACTATGGTGTAGTACTGTATTGGGGCCGAATAGGTCTCTTCAAAAAAGTCATACAATCGGTGAAATATGACTTTGTTACTCAAATTGATCACTTGACGCTATTCGAATTTATTTCCATCATCTGATATCCAATTACACAGAATGTCGCAGGATACGACAGGCTTTGGTGGTCTCTATATGGAACTTAAGATGACCGACATGAGCACCGTGTCACCTTTTATTACAATTACATCTAGTAATTCTTGTATCCTGTGACCCTCTGTGCACTAGGATATGTGATGATGGAAATAAATTCGAAACGTGTCAAGTGTGCTATTTGAGTGATAAAGTCATTTATCAATAGCTGTATGACTTCTTTTAAGCTCCAATGCATTGTTGTTGTTGTGGTCTTGAGTCCAAAGACTGGCGTGATGCAGCTCTCCATGCTACTCTATCCTGTGCAGGCGTCTTCGTCTCCGAGTAATTACTGCAACCTGCGTCCTTCTGAATCTGCTTACTGTATTCATCTCCTGGTCTCCCTTTACGATTTTCATTGCCCACGCTTCCGTCAGTACTAAATTGGTGACCCTTGATGCCTCAGAATGTGTACTACCAATCGATACCTTCTTCTACTCAGGCTGTACCACAAATTTCTCATCTCCCCAATTTTGTTCAGTACCTCCTCATCATACGAATGCATTGTTTCGTGGCGATATTTACTGATAAAATTTCTCGGGCTTCTAGCGGAATTCTCCTCACCATTGACAATGGCCGAGGAGAAATTGGCCGAAAGCTCGTGTATTTTAAACCACTGGACGCGGCTGGAAGCCCGAGAAAATTTTATCCCCTCCTCATTAGTTACATGATCTACCCATTTAGTCTTCAGTATTCTTCTGCAGTACCAC
Source organism: Schistocerca serialis cubense (assembly GCF_023864345.2). Classification (NCBI taxonomy): domain Eukaryota; kingdom Metazoa; phylum Arthropoda; class Insecta; order Orthoptera; family Acrididae; genus Schistocerca; species Schistocerca serialis. Next base: position 168,480,555 of record NC_064639.1, read on the forward strand.
ATCTCAAAAGCTTCTATTCCCTTATTGTCACACTTAAATCTATAGTCGATGTTAACAAACCTCTCTTGCTCAGGAACGCCTTTCTTGCCATTGCCATCTACTTTTTACAGGCTCTCTACTTCGACCATCATGAGTTATTTTGCTTCCCAAATAGCAAAACTCATTTCCTAATCTAATTCTCTCAGCATCACCCCGTTTAATGCGACTACATTCCATTATCCTCGTTTTGCTTTTGTTGATGTTCATCTTATATCCTCCTTTCAAGACACTGCCCAATCCGTATATCTGCTCTTCCGATGCACGAAATTTCGTGTTCCAACTGTATATATATTGCTGACAGCTCCAGATGAATGGTGGGGGGAGGGGAGGGGAAAGAAGAGGGAAGAGGGGCCAGAAAGAAGAAGGTTTTAAGAGTGGCATGCGAAGAACACAGTTGTCAGATTTAATCTGAAAATGTCACAGAACAGCAGTCTATTGGAACAAATTTACATCTCTGGTAGTCTGACAGATAATGTTACATATACATCTAGTTACGCTGGTACCCTATTATCCTCTGTGCACTTGAATATCTGTTGTTGTGAATGGAAATAGACTTTTTCTTAGACTATTTAGCGTCATCTCTTTTTGAATTTTTCTTTTATTCATCCTCAATGTCATCATAAGAGTTAGGATTCTACTCAAGAGTTGTTCTGCCAATGGTACGCCTATAAAATAATTATCTATAGTAACATTTCCGGCTGCACCAGTAATATTGCTTCGAAGGTTCTTCACTGTGGTAAGGCCTAAATATTGCAGAGGTGACTCGTCTGGTTGTCCTCCTTCATATACAGTCCCATCTGTGGTACAACTTTCCACCCTCATTTGACATATTATATTGTACAAATCCACAACAGCTCGTAAATGGAACTAGTTGTCTTCCGACTGTAAAATTAATTTTGAGTCTCATTTCTTTCCTGCACTGTCCCATAAATATTTCCCATTCATACAATACAGCAGCAAGCTTATCGGTTTGTAACTTAGCATCTCCTGTACCTACGAAAACTAATGAATCCTCTTATTGCCTCTAACCGACTCATGGACATGGTAGCCCTATATGACGAATTGCAAAACTTTCTCAAAAAAGTTCCCTGATTGTAAAATGTCAGGCCTTAACCTTTTCGACTACGACACAAAATTTCCCAGAAGGATTACACTTCTTCTCTAGTTAAGTCATACCAGTTTATCATTTTGGTACACACACTATTCTTGCCTCTAGTTTGTGCAGCTCACAATTTCATCCACAGTGCCTAAAGGATCCTAAATATCTTTGAGTGTGTGAGCGACTATACCCTTCGCTGGTCCTGGTATAAATTTCACTAGATTGCGTGCAGACATTTTATGTTGCACTAGAGGGCTTTTACTCCATTTGGAACAACAAGTATGTTGATAGTTTCACCGATTATTTGTCTAAAGGCACTATTATGTTCATCGCCATCTCCATCACCTCCACCACCACCACTATTTTGCTCTTCATCTAAAGAGTTGCATGCCGCTGCCTTACTTCACGGATTTCATCCGAAGCAGTACTTACATCTGGAAGGAAATCGTCATCCTTAGCTCTCCGCCGAATAACAACTGATTTGAGATTTGGGCTTCCAAAACATATGCTGTCTTCTCTCCTGCTTGGTTTTTTAGATGTAAATTCAGGCATTCTATCTGAATAAGAATAATATGAATAAATAATGCCTCTTCCCCTATGGACTGTAGGAATATAACTGCTGTTGATGTTATTATTTCGTGTTTCAAATGAGTGAGTATCGAATGTCAATCACATTTCTACACTGCTTCACACACTGGAAACTACCTAGCTCAATATTTTGCTCTCTTACACAACAGAGTAGTAAACTGTCTGACAGTTAATTAAGCTGCAAGTTATAACAATGTTTTTTCTGCAGTCACAAAAATGAGTATGTGTTCCAATAAAATATTCTCTGAATTCCAACGAAATGTAATTGATTAGAGCCCAATCTGATTTAACGACACCACAACGTGAACCAGTGGGTCCATCGGACACAGGTTATGTAAAAGTGTTGTTATATGTGAGCTCAGAAAATACACTGAGGTGACAAAGGTCATGGCATACCAGCCAATATAGCGTCAGCTCTCCTTTGGCACAGCCCAGGCCGCATCTCGGCGTGGCATGGACTCAACAAGTCCCCATCATAAATATAGCCATTCTGTCTCTACAGGGTGGAGAAACATTGCGTCGTGAAATTTTAACCCTGGGTAGCGGATGCCAGTAGGAATCAAAATTAGGTCTACAACGCACAATTTTTAAACTACGGAAACTTGGCATCACGCGCCCTGATTAGCCGCGGGATTGTCCTGTTGCCCGATGCTCTGGACAACGCATGGCCGCAAATGCTCTGCCTGCCGGAGTCACGATGTATCCAAGGAGGACCGCACGCTCAATGGTAGCGCTCCAGCCTTCCACTCTAGGGGCCTGGGAGCGAATCTGCCCGGGTCCCGACACATCCATTGTAGTTTCATGATAAGACGTGCCGGGAACAAACCCGTCAACTCCTCTTATACCAATTTGGTCCGCCCTGAAAAGGGCGTTTTTTGAAGCTAGAACATTGTTTACTTAAAGCAGGTGCTCGAACTGGCGACCCTCTGACGCGACACAAGCTTGGTAACGTCAAACGGTGTTTTGGCGAACTCTTCCAGAGATTCCTGGCATTGAACTGATGTGATTGACGCATGTTGAATGCGATCCATCAATTCCTCTTCGTTCCTTGGTGGTTCACGTCCGGGTGGGTGGACTAGAACCTTGAAGAATCGCCACAGGAAAAAGTCTGGTGGCGTGAGGTCAGTGATCGTTCTACGAGCTCCTCTGCCAACTAGCCGGTCGTCTAAGAGTTAATATCACCGCACAACACTACTGTTACGTGCGGGAGCACCATCATGCTGCAACCACGTGCGTAGCCATATGTCCAGGGGAACATCTTCCAGCAGGCCAGGTAGAGTTTCTTGCAAAAAGTGAAGGTAATTTGCCCCGATAAGTCGAGGAGGTAGACGGACCGCTCCAATCAGATGGTCACACACAACGCCTGCCCAAATGATAAACGAAAATCGTTCCTGGTGTCCGTGAACGTATGTGACGTGATGTTTTCATCTTGCCGAGTAATGAACGTTTCGAGTGTGGTGAAGACCATGTCGATGGAAGGTGCACTCGTCGGTAAACATCACAACGGCGGGGAAGTCGGATCTCGCGCAACACGTAGCAGAAACCACCGGCAAAATGTTAGCCTGTGTTCATAGTCCACCACAAGATTTAGGCCTTGGGCAGGGTGGAAATCGAATAGATGTTACCCGTCGTCCTTGAAAACCTCCCAGACTAACCGATGAGCTCTTGAATACTTGTCGTAGGTGCTTCCTCGTAGTGCTCGAGGTCTCTTCAAATGTAGCATGCCGTCGTGTTCGAGGTCTTCCAGCATCACCATGACATCCCGCTAACGAGCCTGTTTCGCCAAGTCGCCGGTGAATTGCAGTAAGCGTTTGCGGGTGTGGGTGGCGTCTTGCTGGGTACCGCTCCTCATACAACCGTCGAGCTTCAAGCGCATTACCGTCGGCTAGTCCATGAACAAAAACCATATCTCGTTGTTCTTCAAACGAATATACTGTTCCGCCAGGCTTACTGTATGACTAAATCGCAGGTGACGTATTTGCGCTCCGAAACGAAGCTTATGGGTGAATGCCTCTGGCTTGAGGTTGGGACAAACAGGAAGACTTATTCGACACGTGTGCGTATCACGTGGCGGCAGTGACAGAGCGAGGGACGTTTGTATATGGGAACCGACAACAATAGCGCTGCCCCTCAACCGGCAAACGGCAATAGGGTGATCCCATGGAAAATCGGAACGCGTGGTGCCAAGTTTCCTTAGTTTAAAAATGGTCCGTTGTCGACCTACGCGACATTAGTAACTCTGGTTCGTACTGACATCAACTATCCAGGGTTAAAATTTCGTGACACAATTTTTCTCCATCCTGTATACTCGTCCGTAAATAAAAATGCGTTTCTGGTGTAGGATTTTGTGCATGAACTGACCTCTCCATTATGTCCCATAAATTTCCGATGGGATTCATATCGGGCTATCTAGGTGGGCAAATCATTCAATCGAACTGTCCAGAATGTTCTTCAAACCAATCCCAAACAATTGTGGCCCATGGCTTGGCCATTCTCAACCAAAAATTACATATTTTCTTGGGAACATAAAGTCCATGGATGGCTGAAAATGAGGTGGCCTAACATGACCAGAACCCAGTCCATTTCATGTAAACACAGCCCATACCATTATGGAGTCACAACCAGCTTGCACAGTGCCTTGTTGACAACTAGGGTCCATGACTCCGTGAGATGTGCGCCCCATTCGAACTTTACCATCAACTCTTAACAACTTATGCCGGGACTCATTTTATCAGGCCAGGGTCCATCTGATATGGTCACGGTCCCAGGAGAGCCGCTGCAGACGACGTCGTACTGTTAGCAAAGACACACGCCATGGCGTCTGCTGCCACAGCCAATTAACACCAAATTTCGTAGCACTGTCCTAGCGAATAGGTACGTAGTACGTCCCTCAATGGTTTCTGTAGTTATTTCACGTAGTGTTCCTGGTCTGTAAGCACTGAAAATCCGATACAAATGCCGCTGTTCTTGATCGTTAAATGAAAGCCTTCCGCTACTGCGTTGTCGGCGATGAGAGGTAATGCCTGAAACATGGTATTCCCGGGATGCTCTTGACACTGTGTATACAGAAGTATTAGAATCCTTAAAAATTCCCGAAGTGGACTGTCCCATGCGTCTAGCACCAACTATCATTCCGCGTTGAAAGTCTGTCAGTTCCCATCGTGCGGCCATAATCACGCCGTAAACCTTTTCACATGGATCACCTGAGTACAAATGACTCTTCAAATGGCTCTGAGCACTATGGGGCTTAACATCTGAGGTCATCAGTCCTCTAGAACTTAGAACTACTTAAACCTAACTAACCTAAGGACATCACACACATCCATACCCGAGGCAGGATTCGAACCTGTGACCGTAGCAGTCTCGCGGTTCCGGACTGAAGCGCCTAGAACCGCTCGTGACAAATGACTGATCCGCTAGTGCATTGCTCTTTTATACCTTGTGTACGTGACTCTACCGTCATCTGTATATGTGCATACCGCTATTCCACGCCTTCTGTCACATAAGTGTAAAAGTAACACTTGAAAGTATAAAACTAATTTCTAATAGTGTCTCTGATGTGTCGCTGAATGTTGGATGAGAGCATACCTGATGGAGTAGGGGCTCAGATTTATGTCTTTCGTACAGCAGTTGAAAGTTAAAGCTGTCTCTGCGTCCAATGGACCAAGGGTATAAAAACTAGGGTAAATCATGCATTCTTCGAACTAGACGCATAATACGTAAAATTTCGTTATGTACTGCCTTCCATGGTGTTACAAACTCAAGATCCAGCAGTGTAATCCGGACAGTTCGTGCTTAATATTGAGTGTGGTGATAACCGGTGTCTTACGTGTCCACAGCTGGAGGTGTTCCGGACTCTCCAGTCGACAAACGGCCCCTTGGTGAACAACTTCCGCTCCACGCAGCCGCTCAACGGCCGCAAGGTGATCAGGAGCAACAAAGGTTCCACGTGCCTCGGAGAGTGTGAGACGTGTGGCAGGCCAGCGCGGCGTCGCGCCGGCACGCGTCACCACGCAACAAAGTCTGGTCGCCATAGCAAGCACGGCGCCTCCAAGCATCACGGCGCAACCCGTCGCCGACAGCACTAGTCGCCCGCCTTCGGTGCCTGCTGCACACAGCTTCTCCAGAATCCTCAGCAATACCAACAGGACCGTACTCACTAGACGCCTATACCTACACTTAGAATATTATCCTGCATCTACAGGCAAACTTAAATGAAGTTCCACAAAATATTTCACTACAAGTACAAAATCGAATCTACTGAAAACAATTAACTCCAAGGAAACGGAGTACGAAATACGTAGAGGTACGTTTTCATTCAGCGACACAGCCTCGCGAACAGTTTAGAGAGGCAAATTTCGTGCAGCATTAACGTCGTCCCCACTGTGCTACGAGAGCCTGCTTCTCGGCCATACAAACCCCATTCGGCCGATGTGTCCGTATCAGAATGCCTTGCTTCTCTCGTTTCGCATAGTACCAACGCCATTACTTGTTGCGAGCGAGACAGACACCTCGGGGAAACCCTCCATGTCATCCAAGACCATAAAACCGACTCGCATATGTTGGACAGCTAAGAAAGACCAGAACACAACCGGGCAAGAAGGGACGAGGCGAGGATGGAATTATGATTCTTCAGCATCCAGTGTTACGTCTTTTGTTCTTTCCATTTTGGGCGCTTAAGCACTTATGCCATTTGCACTGTACCAACACTGAAATCTAAAATTAAAAAATAAATAAGTAAAACGATTGCTGAATCTGTGAGGGCGCATGGGGATGCAACTTCTGAGATTACAAAAGACCACGTTGAAATGGCTGTGTCGCCCAAATGGACATTTCACCGTTTGTGTGCCTGTTTCGCATATCGTTTCGACCTCCGTAAATGAAAACGGTTAAACAGCTGTCTCACGAAATAGCCTCGCACGTTTATTTCGCGAGCAGTTTCGTATAGTGTAAAGGTACCTTAAGACATTCGGAAATATAGATTGTATAAATCTGAGGAGCACACAAGGCAATTAATTTTTTATTTTTCTGTCGACCAGATTCGACAGCACTAACAGGAGCTGTTATCACGTAACTAGATGTTCTCCTTTTTTACGCTAAACTAGAATACAGTTACCGCTGCCAAAACAAAAATATTTGTCATTGGTTCACTCATAAAGACCTGCTGCAGAAGGACCAGTTGTGGATGCTTAATTATTTTGGAGCTTTGTGAAGCGTCACATTTATTGCAGCTGCCTGTGGCAATGTATTAGAATGCTCATTTTTGTAATTTCCACGGAATATTTGGTGAAACGTTTTGATGACTTCTGTACCACACTCCCTTCGTATATCTGCACGTGTACAATAAAGAACTTCCACATTCAAAAGCTGTTATGTTTCACAAAACTTACCTCAATCCTTTACCTTCTCTGACGCTTTCTCAACTATTATCACTACTTCGCATGTGAGACTCAGTGGAAAATTTTTGACAAATAATTTATCAACAGCATAAAATTACAAGTAACTTAATGGCGGAAGCAGGCTAAATGATACAGATTTATGAGCCTCAGAAATGTGCTAAGAACAAGCTGTAACGAAGTTTATTCACTGAAGACGCAAAGAAACTGATACACCTGCTTAATATCGTGTAGGGCCCCCGCAAGCATGCATAAGTGCCGCAACACGACCTGACATGGTCTGAAGTAGTGCTGGAGGGAACAGACATCATGAATACTGCAGGGCTGTCCATAAATCCGTAAGACTAGAGGGGTGGGAGATCTCTTCTGAACAGCACGTTGCAAGGCATCCTAGATATACTCAATAATGTTCACGCCTGGGGACTTTGGTGGAAAGCGCAAGTGTTAAAACTCAGAAGAACGTTCGTGGAGCCACTCTGTAGCAGTTCTGGACGTGTGGGGTGTCTCATTGTCCTGCTGGAATTGACCAAGTCCGTTGGAATGCACAATGGACATGAATGGATGCAGACGATCAGACAGGATGCTTACGTACGCGTCACTTCTCACAGTCGTATCAGGGGTTCCATATCACTCCAACTGCACACGCCCCACACCATTAACAGAGCCTCCACCAGCTTGAACAGTCCCCTGCTGACAAGCAGGGTTCATGGATTCATAAGGTTCTCTCCATACCCATCCGTTCGATACGATTTGAAACGAGACTCATCTGACCAGGCCACATGTTTCCAGTCACCAACAAACCAATATCGACGGGCCCAGGCGAGACGTAAAGCTTTGTGTCGTGCAGTCATCAAGGGCACACGAGTGAGCCTTCACTCTGAAAGCCCATGTCGATGATGCTTCGTCGAATGGTTCTCACGCTGACACTTGTTGATGGCCCAATATTGAATTCTGCAGCAATTTTCAGAAGGGTCGCACTTCTGTCACGTCGGACGGTTCTCTTCAGTCATGGTTGGTGCCGTTCTTGCAGGATCTTTTTGTGGCCGGAGCGATGACGGGGATTTGATGTTTTACCGGATTCCTGATATTCACGGCACACCACATGCAAACCCACTTAAATCTTAATAATCTGCCGTTGTAGAAGCAGTAACCGATCTAACAACTGCGCTAGACACTTATTGTCTTAAATAGACGTTTTCTGCCTGTTTACATACCTCTGTATTTGAATACGCATGCCTATATCAATTCCATTAGCTCTCCAGTGTATTTTTGCATGATGTTGAACGCTCCCACACATTACACAACTGTTCTTTAAAAATGTAACTTTTTTCCTCCTTTTCTTTACTATTAAGCAGTTAACACGTGAGTCGTGTACTGAACCAGACAGGAATGGCTATGATATTGGAACTGATGACACGTTATTCCAAAGATTGTAACTTTTTTTGGTGAATCATTTGTGGTATTACCGTAATGCTGCGACCTTATTCTTTGCATTCTCCCGTACAGTTAGTGTAGAAATGAATGAAATTTGGAACCAGCTTGCACATCTAACGTACTCACCTGTAATTAAATGTAACTAACACTTCTAAATGGTACAATTATTTGCGGAAGTTACTGAATACTTTTATCTCTTCACACTTCAGTAAGCCATTAATGCTGTTCCATACTAGACACAATCACAAAACAGTGATCAGTTCTAAGATACACACATAATCTAAAAACTGGTCCTCTCAAAAAATATTCATTGATAAATTTAAGTAATGTACATTTAGCCAGCTGGGGAGAAGGCGTTTCTGGGGGAAGGCATTTCTGTTTGTGTCTCTGTCTGTACGTCCAGGTGGATTAGCATGTCATTGCAAACAAACATCGCAGTACAGAAATACAAATATGAAGAAATGTAGCAAAAGTAACATATTCCATCGATCAACCAACACTGTGCAACATAATTAGATTATCATTTTTTTCAAAACCACGTAATTATATCCCATTTTGAATAAGTTTGATTAGCTCTAAGGTGCCTACAACCTTCCTTTGGCGCCCTGCGACGTTAACCTCGGGCTCGTTGGTGCTTCAAATCGCAAGATGTCGACACATTCGTAAAGGAATCCAGAGGACAGAAGTTCATGTGAGGTGTAAGGTGGGTTAATGCTGTCACCTTGGCACCGAATTCACCACAATTGTGCCCAACGCCATCATAGACGTGTGACACTATGAGAAGGTTGTCGCAATCCCTGATACCAACATTTTACCCCTTCTTTGAGGCCTCTGCGATTGAGGTTAGAATCGCGACGCCCAGCGTCGAAATCACGCTGATTTCTTGTATATGGCCAAGGAAAATATTTCAGACGTAATCATTAGCACTCTTTCCTGCTTCGGACTCCGTTCAGATTTCGTCGAATGGTTTTAAACGGCCCCTTGTGGTTCCACACTGTACACGAGAGCAAAAATTGCTGTCGCACTGCGCTCCGGAGGGATGCGTTCATGTCCAGTTGTGTTGCTAGCCCACGATGTCCTTAGAAAAGAGTTGAAGCGTCCACGGGGTGTCAAAGGTGTCAGATATTGTCAAGAGCGTCGTCGTGTTGCTTATCACACTTGTAACTGCCGTTTTAGGCAGCAAAACATGTGCGAATCAGGGCCTGAAGGGAAGGAGTGGTTTCATAGACGCCCTTCACGTCACACCCTGAAGCCTTCTAGTGTCTGTTCTGGTTCAAATGACTCTGAGCACTATGGGACTAAACATCTACGGTCATCAGTCCCCTAGAACTTAGAACTACTTAAACCTAACTAACCTAAGGACATCACACAACACCCAATCATCACGAGGCAGAGAAAATCCCTGACCCCGCCGGGAATCGAACCCGGGAACCCGGGCGCGGGAAGCGAGATAGTGTCTGAGAGGCGGTGCGACTGAAACATCTTCCTCGGCCAGGCGCGAGAGAACCGCATGATTTCAGCGCTGAGTGTGGCGCTTCTGATCTCCATCGTGGATTCGTTGGACAGAATTGTGGCGAAATTTATTTACAATATGATATCATTAACTCTCCTTACACTTCGCACGTGTCGAGATCTTGGATGACGTCCTATAGCGGCACGCTTTTGGAGTATTACAGAGGAGGGCTGTAGGCACCTTTGAGACAAATTTCAAATTGGGAAATAATTTCGGGGTATCAGAAGTGTGGTCCTTTAACTGTATTGCTGAGTTTATATGCTAATCCAGATTGTTCTTCATGTTAGCGTAGACGTACAGGGTGACAATTATTGAAGCGTATGAGAAAAATGTAAATTATCTGCAAACTACGGCGTGCACACACTTTATTCAATATGTCAACGTCACTACAGATATTTGGATTTAGGTTACGAGGTATTCGATATGCCTGCCATCATTGGCGACGATGTTACGCAGGCGAATAGTGAAGTACTGCGTGACCCACTGAAGAGCCGGAACATGGATGCTGTCGATGACTTCCTGAATGGTTGTTTTCAGATCAGCAATTGTTTTGGGGTTATTGCTGTATACCCTGTCTTTAATACAGCTCCACAAAAAGGAATCGCACGTGTTCCTACCCCCAGAATATGGCGACCAGTCGATGCCCATGCCAGTGGCTTCTGGGTACCCCAGAGCGGGAATGCGGTCCCCAAAGTACTCCTCCAGGACATCAAACACTCTCCTGCTTCGATGGGGTCGACCTCCGTCTTTCATAAGCCATATCTTGTAGAGATCACGGTCACTTTAGATAATGGAGATGAAATCATCTTTAGAAACCTTCACGTAACGCTCGGTAGTCACTGTGCCATCAAGGGATATCGCTCTGACTATCTCGTGACTGGACATTGCACGCCACACTGTCATGCATTGAGATTTAAGAGACTTCTCGATCGCGAAATGCGGATTCTCAGTCCTCCAAATGCACCAGTTTTGCTTATTGACCAACCCATCCGGCCGCGCGGAGTGGCCGCGTGGTTTGAGTTTCCATGTCACGGAGGTTCGAGTCTTCCTTCGGGCATGGGTGTTTGTGTCGTTCATACCGTAAGTTAGTTTAAATTAATTTCAGTAGTGTGTAAGTCTAGGGACCAATGACCTCAGCAGTCTGGCCCCTTAAGATTTCACACCCACCACCAATCCATCCGAATGAAAGTGGGCTTCGTCGCTAATGCGCATGCACTTACTAATTCTCATCAAGCACCGCGGCCGACAGAGCAGTTTGAACGTACTAACGCAAACGGTTCAGAAGTTATGACGATTTCATTTCATAAAGTTCAATAAGTGTCAGCCTGTACGCTTTTATGATGACACGCTACAGTTACAAATGGCTGTCACACCAGGAGCAATTGTATTGCCAGCATGTTGTAACTGTTTTCGTTGCAAGTCTTGCGGAGTTGTACGCCACATGTTTTCAGTTACTTATTATAAGCTGTACTAAATATATTAATAATATTTTTATCTGCCTATACATGGTAAGGTCCACACAGGGGAAAAATTTATCTTGTCGAACAGAGGTACCCAAGGCAAGGGTACAGGACTATTTCTAAAGTTACAGTACAGAAGTCTCGTTTGTTTGGTCGGCTTTTCAGTGTTGATCGAGTGCGATATACAAGCCACACATCTGACTGAAGTGAAATAATTATTACTACCCAACAGAAAACTGAATTTAAAGGTTCTAGGAGAAACTTTGCAAAACTAAGTATAGCTGTGGAATGTTTACACGAAACGCTTTTTGTCAGGTGTATGCTCTCTAGTGTGTAAATAGAGAGTGGCGCAGAAGAGAAAAATCAGTTGCTAAGAAATAATTTTATAGGAGGGACGAAGAGTTTGAGACGGTATACAAAACGCAAGGACACACCAAGGGTGAACGTTTCAGAATGACGGTGCAGACAGGAAACTTGATGATAGTCACACTGTAAGACACTTGCTTGCATTATGGGAGACATACATTTGCGAATTTCACTCAGTGCTTTGCTCATCAACGTAAGTGATGATAATCAGCCAGGGTTGTTACTGCTAAACACCTACTACAGTGGTGTTTTGCAGCTATGCGTATAATAACACTGCCTGTCACGTCACATATGCAGGATGGAAGCCACAAATCAGTCAGCTACGATACATCACCCAAAGGCAATGATGTGCACTTCCTAAAGCACCCAGTCAAAGGCTGACTGACATTGTTCCATATACCTCAAAATACCTAACACCCGGTTAAATTAGAGCACTAGTATTTGTGTGGTGGTATGATGTATATTGTTTAGGTTCAAATACTTCAGAGTAAGAAATTAAGTGAGCTTCTAAAGGATAATAGCAATCACTTTAGCTGCACTACTGAATGTATTACTTGTTTACAAATGAAAGCAGTCATGTATTCATACAGTGATTCCTTTTCTACTGCTATAATATCTAGCCATTTTCTTCCGTTCTGTTCAAATACCTACGTACAGTTTGGCTACGTACAGTTTGGCTGCAACTTGGAGCACTACATCAGCGTCTAATTAACAAAGTCATCAATATATATTAGCATCAAGAATTGTGTAGAGTGACAGTTGTGTCACGAGACAAAGAGCTTACCTGAAAAGCACTTGACGTGGGTGACCACACTTTCGATGGAAGGGAGGGGGGGGGGGGGAGGGGTTAACATATGAACCTCCACAGTATTATATTTCTTATCTGTCTGAGGACAGCATTTTTTTAAATGAAATTGCACCTTGTTCTTCAAATGTATACTAATGAAATAAAGACTGAATGTAGTTGAAGAGTAATGTTCTTCAGGAAACCAAAAGTTATTTAAAATCTGTAATGCCGTTTTCTGAGTCATTTGTATTGCATGTGGACATATGAAACAACAGAAAACTGAACTACTTCCGAAAGGGGCAGCCTAGCCTTCGCTACCAGTAATAAACAAGCGGAACGTTTCACTCACAAAGAACTTGTTTGAGTGAAAGACGTCACCGATGCAGCTAACAGCTTTTATGACATCCTTCTGCTGTGCCTTTACATTGTTTCAATTTCGGACAAACTTCTCTGACGAGTCGCCTCGCACAAAGTGGTGTTTGTTCCAGCTCGTTGAATGTTGTTAGATTTTGAGACGAACCTAACTCAATGTAAAGGAAAGTTCTGTGAGCTTCTGAACGACCTATGGCGAAGTCACTTCCACAGATCTGCCTTACGTTTTCTGAACCACGCGCTAATCATCGTTTTTTTGTGCATATGAGAACTGTGATATGTTGCCAACGGATTTCGGAAACTCATGAAACGCAGTTACAGCTATATGATGCTTCTTAATATTGGCGTTAAAACTTTTCACTTTAGTACCCCAGAAATGAGCTGAAATTGAAAGACAAAGTGATCTGAATAGACTAATGCCGCAGCCAAGTGGAACTCTTACCCCATGTTCCGTCGTTTATGCATCGGGAAATTAGGCCTACGATACCAACAAAAAATTTATTTTTTCTTGGCCTCATTTCATACGTCATAGATAAAACACAACTTAATTGTCACTCTTCAAAGCCACGAAATTGTCTCTCATCGCCGCAAAGAAGTTTTAAAAATTGGTCAAAGTTGCCTACAACCCTGCGAAAGCGTGGTGCCCTGCCAGGTATTGACGCACGCGAAAAAAGAGCCAGAGCTGAAATGTTCATGTGAGGAGTAAGGTGGGTTAATGATGTCACATTGGCATGAAATTTCACCAAAATTCTTCCCAACGCCACCATGGACGTATCATACGATGGGAAGATTGTCACATCCTTTCTTATCCACCTTTAACCCCTACTTTTGACACCTGTGCTATGGTCAGAACCATGACGCCCAGCTTTGAAATCACGCGGTTTTCCTATGACTGGCTGGGGAAAACATTTCAGACACAACCGCCGTTCGGCATGGACACGAAAAGCCCTCGTGGGCCGAGATAAAAGGCATCAATGAAGCTATCCGCCCCCTTGGGGCGCTGATTCTCAAACATTTCATGCTCGAAAACGAGAGTTCGAAGGGCGATGAGTAGTATAAAGACGTTCTTGACAGCCTTTCACACTACTTAACCACCCTCCAAGACAGTTTAATCCTTCTCGAAGAACATCGTGGGCTTGCAGTCCCATTGAGTGTGATCGCATCCCTATGAAGCGTGGAGTAACCACAGTTTTCGCTCTGGTGTACAGGTTCGTACCGCAAGGTACTGCTGAAAACCACTCGACGAAACTTAAATGTGATTTGCAGCAGCAAGTGTTGTCTAAGCTTTTTGAGCCCTCCTGTTTTGCGCCGTCCTGTGGCGTCATCATGTGAGTTTGTGACCTTGAAACATGCGTGAATAAAACGGCAAATGGTCTCTAAAAGACCTCCCAATTCGGCAACATCTTCGGTGACACCGATGAACTTTTGTTGGGTACTTTAGAAATGTACCTGTACAGAGGTAGTCACTCTTAGACTCCGACGCCCCCGTGTGACAGGCAATCATTTCGGCACCGATGAGTTGTATGAAGCTACGTCGCTGATCTGACGTCTATTAGCAGCATGTGAAATCTAATAATCGAAAGAGATGCCAACCATGATGGAATGGCGAATAGAAATCAGTGAAGAGCTATCTCTGGAACATTTTTCATGTGTTCAACAAAGGTTCGCCACTAGTACCGAGGATATCGTTCGGTTCATTCCCGTCTCAATTTCGCACGCTCCTGTGATCAGGCCACAGGAAGGTGCGAAGCAGGAGGGCTGAAAAAGTGTGTACATCATTTGCTGTTTCGGATCACGTTCGAATCTTGTCGAATTGTTCTGAACCTTACAATAGTAGTTAACTAGTGAATAAACTATAGATTATGACTTCTTCGAATAAAATATGGTCTAGCAAAATTTACGATGGTTAAATAACAGTGTATTTTCCCCTTTGCTTCAGTACCTCGACTGATTCAACAGTTCAGAGTATTAAGCGTCTAACGGAGTTGCGAACCCGTTCTGCCTACTATTATTTGCCGAAAAGCTCGTTTTGATACCTTGAACCGTTCACGATATGTAAAAAATGTCTTATACGAATCGCCCTGGGTAATGAAGCAAATGTAAAACAGTTGTTGCGAATGTTCTATCAAATCACGATAAGATTTTATAGTGGCTCAAAGATTGTCAATCTTTGTCAACTTGATTTAAATGGTCAGAAATGTGAACTTGATGAAACGCAGAAACGTACAATTTTATAACTACAATATGAATGAGTCACAGCTAGAATTATTTAACTCATACAAATACCCGGGTGTAACAGCTTGGAAGGGTAGCACCAAAGCTAGACCCATCGGAGAGAGTGACAGAAATGCTGAAAAAACTGAAGAGTGTGAATGAAGATGTAGATGCAGGACATCGGCTTGCTATTTTGAACGGCTATTTTGTTTCCAAATTCAGGTAAAATTATAATGATGCTCAGTGAAAATCTTGATTACGTCACAATAAATTTTCTCTTTCTGGTTCCGTCTTAGCCACACTGTCTATAAAAATTTTTGTATTGATTGTGAGACACGTTTAAATAGTATCCTCGGTGTATGGAAGCCTAACTTCTGAATTACGACGGCTATTTTACTCTTGATGTGAGATTAGTTATAGAGCAGTGAGAAATTGTACGTGTTACTACTGTACTGATAATGAATGCACGAATAAAAAATCACCGACTGAAATATTCAAATAGATCCAGCTACAAAAAATTCTAACGATTTCAGTGGAAATATTAAGTATTCATACCAGACAGGACAAAACAAAAAACAAAATGATGCTTTCACTAACAACACTGATAAACCATGATTTGCCCATTCATGGAAAATAAGGATGAAGTGAACTGAAGCATGCACCGTTCACATACGATCTAGCAAATGCTTCCAGTCATAAATTTGGTACAATAATTTAAAACAGGAAATCCAACTTACGTTTTATTAATAACTTTCTATCTCACGCATTTGATGTGTATTGTGGCAACGGTATTTAGGTAAACTTCCAGGGTTACTACTCCTACCAGAATCTTTTGTTAAAAACTTGTCAGGAACGTCAGAGGGCAAGGTTGCTGCTCTATAATATGGCATGATAAATGAAAATCAGACTTAACTATTTTAGGTATACCAATTTGACTCTGATGTCGCTCTACATAATGTAAATAACCTGCGAGGACTGCCTGTTACTATTAGTGTGTAGTAACGCAAGCGGCTTTTATCACGCACTTTTGTTACTTGTCCTGGGTTATCGAAATTAGGAACCAGGTAATAAGTGTAATTCAAATGGCTCTGAGCCATGGCTCATCAGTCCCCTAAAACTTAGAACTACTTAAACCTAACTAACCTAAGGACATCACACACATCCATAACCGAGTCAGGATTAGAACCTGCAACCGCAGCAGTCGCACGGTTCCGGACTGAAGCGCCTAGAACCGCTCGGCCACCGGGGCCGGCTAAGTGTAATTCAAGTCTCACTCTTAGACAACCGGAGTGCAATGTCGACAGTCTGGAAACTTTTCAGACTCTAACAAGATCATAATATTAAATAGCGTCGTTGTGAAACCCTCCTCATATGGCTCGGTTGTTGCTTTACGGGGAACATTTAGAGTATGTGTGGTACACATGGCGAGGAGAGAAATTCGATGGACAACTCTGATTAAAACTGTGAATCTATTATTATGATTGGAATACATGACCTAACGTCGGATTGACAATATAATCTATATGGACCCTCATTTGGAGGAACCAGGGTTAAATATAACCTTAAGGAAACACTAGAGCAAGCGATCGCAAAAGTAAAGTCGGAAAAGCTGGGAACTAATGCAAATATAATATTAATATTATTAATAAAACAGACAATGCAACATAGTGACTGAAGGGGATAAAATTTCCTCTATCATGATTTAGTCACATGAGAGTAAAAGGTCGTGCTACGAAGCGACGTAAGTCGTAGCTTTCCAACCAAATTTGGTAATTTGCCTAATTCCTGTGATATCTGAAAAATATATGAACTGTGGTTCATGCTACATATAACTATTTGTCCCAGTCATTAACAAGCACTCTACATGTGGTGTCTTCCCTTTGTGCACAGGTGGCGGTCGAACTGCACAAAATCCCAACTCCAGTAATAAAGAATGAAAACCCAGAACTTGCAATCGAAACACGCAGATCTCTTTCACTTGAAGTGCTAGTCACTGAAGGCTCTAACTCTGACGGAGCAGACGCAGACTTCAGCTGCACTGAACAATACAATTAAAGGACCACTTTGTTCGAAACGCCATTATTGTTTCCCATTGCTACACAGAAGTTGCAAATATGGCTCAAACGTGCCTACAGCATGTCTCTCTTACGGTGAAACTGCGGGCGCCTTTCCAAGTCGCCCTGTAGTTCGGCGACACATCAAACAACAGGGGTGTCGACACACACGGAACTAAGGACAAAAGTCAGAAGTTCTTTTGGTGCCTCTGTTTCGGAGCTCGGAACAGAGACGCCCAGCGTTGAAACCACACGGATTTCTTCTTGGTACGAGGGTAATCCCAAAAGTAAAGTCTCCTATTTTTTTACGAGTTCAGAACTCTATTTGTGTGGCAGTTTGTCACACTGTTATGAAGAGCGCATCACGCGCTATGTGTAAACATGCGCACGCCGCGCTGAGGCGCTCAATCTTGGCTTGGCAGCCGTTGAGAATGGAGCTCACGTTGGATGTTACCGCCAAGTGCGAATTACGACCAGTTAATCGGTTTTTGAACGCAAAGGGCACTGCGCCGATTGACATCCATCGCCTATTGACGGATGTATACTGTGAGTCGTGCACGGATGTCAAAAATATTCGTAAGTGGTGCAGAGAGTTTGCAGCTGGTCGGACCGAAATTTACGACGAACAAAGAACCGGGAGACCGTCAATTTCTGAGGAGACAGTGTGAAGGTTGAGCAAAGCATGTGTGAAGATCGGTGGATCACCCTGGATCATCTCTGCACGTTGGTTCCTGAGGTTTCCCGAAGCACCGCTCAAAGAATTTTAACGGAAACATTGAACTACCGGAAGGAGTGCGCATGATGGGTGCCACGCATGCTGACTGAGGACCACATGTGGCAATGAGCTGATGCTTCCGGCGCATTTCTTCACCGCCTTGCAGCCGAACAGGACAACTTCCTGGACTCAATTGTCACGGGTGACGAAACCTGAGCATACCACTTTACATCTGAGACCAAGCAACGATCACGCCAGTGGCGACATTCTTCTTCACCAAAGCCGCGGAAATTCAAACAAACACAGTCTGCCGGTAAAGTCATGACAACCGTTTTTTTGGTATTGTTGGTCGACTTTATGCCCACTGGGACCGCAATTAACGCTGACAGGTACTGTGAGACTCTGAAAAAACTCAAACGGGCAGTTCAGAACCGGAGAAGAGGAACGTTGAGCAAGGGCGTACACATTCTCCATGACAACGCTCGCCCATACATCGCTCGTCAAACCGTTGCTCTCCTGCAACAGTTTCAGTGGAACATAATCACCCACGTACCCTATAGTCCTGACTTGACTCCCAGTGACTATCACCTGTTCCCTAAGTTAAAAAAAACATTTGGCCGGAAAGCGATTCAGCTCCGACGACGAGGTTAAAGAAGAGCCTCATAACTTTCTGAACAGCATGGCGGCGAGCTAGTATGACATGGAAATACAGAAATTGCCACAGCGTCTACAAAAATGCATCGACAGAAATTATGATTATGTCGAAAAATAGCTAAATGTTCAAGCTGTAAACTGATGTAAACCATTGTAGAAATAAACAGGTGTATGTACTTATAAAAAAAATAGACCTTACTTTTGGGATTAGCCTCGTATCATAGCATGAAGGCTTTCAGAACGGGATGACTGGTAAACCTTGCGGAATGTGAGATCGTGATCCCAGAAACTCTTCCGTTCCTGACGTTTCGTCCAGGACTGCGCTGGACGTCTTCAGAGGCGCTCCTCCGCTGAGTCTTGCCGACTGCCTGGTCGGACTTTTTTTTTTTTTTTTACTTTATTGTTATTTTAAAACCTGTACAACAGGCAGGCTGTCAGCAGCACACTACGCTGCTCTTCAGCCATAGAATATACAAGGAGCAAAAACAGTGAGAAGACACGTAAGTCACAGAACGGTGGGCAATAAAACAGGAGACACATAGAGACAAACACGGAGCCGTTCACACTCGTCGATAATCCACACTGCTAGCTGATGAGACGACGCACAAACACTGAAGATGACGATGGCACTGGCGAACGATGGAGTGGACGGTGAACACTGAACACTAAACACGACGGCACACACACAAAACACTGATGGCGGTGATCTCCGGCGCGCGAATGTCCACGTAACGTGTGCGAGTCCGGGGACCTGCCAAGAGGGGAACAGGGGTGAGGTGGGGGAGAGGGGAGAAAAAGGATGCCCATGGCTGAGGAGTCGGGGGCAGGAGGAGAGGAACAGGGGAGGGGAGGCCCGGGGGAGGAGGGGGAAGAAAAGGAGGAGGGAGGGAAAAAGCAGAGGAGGGAGGGAGGATGCCCAGAGGAGTAAGTACAGGAGGAGGGCGGGAGGATCAAAGTTCGTAGGAGGGGTAGATGGAGGGGAGGAGGGCATCATCAGGGAGGGGGGGCTGGCGGAAGCCACCTTGGGAGAGGGTAAGGAGGGTGGAGAGATGGAGACCGGGTGGGACGTGCGAATACAGGCGCGGCAGCGGGCGGGGGTGGGAGAGGATCGGGGAGATGAGCGGGTGAGGAGGATCGAGTTTGCAGGAGGTGTACAGGATCTGTATCCTTTCAAGGAAAAGGAGGAGGTGGGGGAAGGGGATGAGATCGTAGAGGATCCGCATGGGGGAGGGGAGACGGATGCGATAGGCGAGGCGGAGAGCATGGCGTTCAAAGATTTGGAGGGATTTATAAAAGGTAGGGGGAGCGGAGATCCATGCTGGATGGGCATAACAAAGGATAGGGCGGATGAGGGATTTATAGGTGTGGAGGATGGTGGAGGGGTCCAGACCCCACGTACGGCCGGAAAGGAGCTTGAGGAGACGGAGGCGGGAACGTGCCTTGGCTTGGATTGGCTGGAGATGGGGAGTCCAGGAGAGGCGACGGTCGAGGGTGATGCCAAGGTACTTAAGGGTGGGAGTGAGGGCGATGGGACGGCCATAGACGGTGAGATAGAAATCAAGGAGGCGGAAGGAAGGGGTGGTTTTGCCTACAATGATCGCCTGGGTTTTGGAAGGATTGACCTTGAGCAACCACTGGTTGCACCAAGCGGTGAACCGGTCAAGATGGGATTGGAGAAGGCGTTGGGAGCGCTGTAGGGTGGGGGCAAGGGCAAGGAAGGTGGTGTCATCGGCAAACTGGAGAAGGTGGACGGGGGTGACGGCGGCGGCATGTCCGCCGTGTACAACAGGTACAGAAGGGGGGAGAGGACGGAGCCTTGGGGCACACCGGCGGAGGGGAAAAAGGTGTAGGAATCGGTGTTATGGATGGTGACATAGGAAGGACGGCGGGAGAGAAAGGAGCCGATCAGACGGACGTAGTTAATGGGAAGGGCGAAGGTTTGGAGCTTGAAGAGGAGACCAGAATGCCATACGCGGTCATATGCATGTTCGAGGTCCAGGGAGAGGAAGATTGCGGAGCGACGGGAATTAAGCTGCTCGGAAAGGAGATGAGTGAGGTGAAGGAGAAGGTCGTCGGAAGAGAAGGACAGCCGAAAGCCACACTGGGTAACGGGAAGGAGGCGGTGCTGGCGGAGATGCTGGTGGATGCGGTGGGTGAGGATAGATTCCAGGACCTTGCTGAAGACCGAGGTAAGGCTGATGGAACGGTAGGAGGAGACGGCGGACGGCGGTTTGCCAGGTTTAAGGAACATGAGGATATGGGAGGTTTTCCACAGGTCGGGGTAGTAACCGGTGGACAGGACTACATTGTAGAGCCGGGCCAGGGTGGAGAGGAAAGAGACAGGAGCTTCACGAAGGTGACGGTAGGTGACACGATCGTGACCAGGAGCGGTGTTGCGTTTGGTGCGGAGTGTAACAATGAGATCCTGTGTAGTGATAGGAGCATTGAGTTCCGTGTGTGCAATGTTGCCCAAGTACTGGAAACCAGGGGCGAGGGGAGGGACGGATGTGTCAGTCCGATCGCGGATATCCAGGAAGAGGGAGTAATCAAACTGGGGATCATCGGGGATGGAAAATACATCGGAGAGGAAGGAGGCAAAGTGATTGGCCTTACTGAGGGTGTCAGGGAAAGGGTGATCATCATGGAGAAGAGGATAATAGGGGGAGGGTTTAGTTCCGGTAAGGCGACGGAAGGCTGACCAGAACTTGGACGAGTTGAGTGGTAGGGTAGCATTTAAACGGGTGCATGTCTGTCGCCAGTCCCGGCGTTTCTTAGCTGCGAGCAAATTACGAATGTGTCGCTGGAGTTGCCGGTGGCGTCGTAGTGTGTCCAGGTCACGCATGTGGAGGAAGGCACGGTAGAGACGACGGGATTCACGGAGGAGGAGAACGGCCTGTGGGGGTAAGGTAGGATGGTGGGGGTGGATGGCGACAGTAGGGACGTGGGCCTCCACGGCCTCAGACAAGGTATGCTGGAGAAAGGAGGCGGCATGGGTGACATCGGCAGGGTGGCGGTAGGTAAAGGGGTGGCTATCGACCTGGGTGGAGAGGGTATCCCGGTAGGCATTCCAGTCGGCACGGGAATAGTCATGGACAAATGTAGGGGGAGGGTCAGTACGGGGGTCGGGTCGGGGGCGACGTCCGTCTGAAACGGTGATGAGGACAGGGAGATGGTCACTACCAATAGGCTCCAGGACATCCACCGTTATGCGACCAAGGAGGTTGGGGGAGGAGAGAATAACATCGGGAGTGGAGTTGGATTCGGGACGGGTGTGCTGGGGGATGGGGATGAGATCACCTTGAAGGGTGGAGCGGAACCGATGCCACTGCTGTAACTGGGCAGCGGAACGACTATGGATGTTGAGGTCAGCGGCGATCACGTAGGAGGAGAAGGTACGGTCGATGTGGGAGAGGAAGTCGAAGGGAAGAGGAGCGTTGGGGCAGGCATAGATGGTGGCGCAGGTAACAGTAAGGCCGGGGAAGAAGAGACTAAGGATCAGGTGTTCGGTGGGGTCGGGAAGGAGAGGTTGGAGCCGAACGGGGATCTGGCGGCGGTGACCAATAGCAACTCCACCACGCGCAATTGGGAGGGGATTATCGGAGCGGTGGAGGAGATAGGGCGAAGTGTGGATGGTGTGGTGGTGTTGGAGGAAGGTTTCATTAAGGAGGAAGGCATCCACGCGGTGGGTGGCAAGGGTGTGCAGGAAGAGGTTCTTGTTGGCGGTAAGGGAGCGGATGTTGTTGAAAAGGATACGATGCTGTCGCGCCATGACAGGGATTTAGATGAGGGTGTCAAGGCGGGAGAAGATGAAATGGGCCTGGTTGTTGGAGTAGGTGGCGTACATCTTGAGTTGGAATATGGAACGGGCGGCGAGGGAGATCTGCTGGAGGGTGTGGGGGCGCTGAAAGGGATGAACATTTTGAAGGACGATTGTGAGGAACCTGATGATGTCCTCAGCGGTTGGGGGGGGGGACGAAGGGAATTGCCAGGAGGAGTGGGGGCGTCGAGAGGACGGACAGGTATGGTGAGTTCAGGAGTGGTTGGAGGGGGTCGGGCTTTACACTTTTGGGAGTAGGTGGGATGGGGGAAATTGCAGGTATTACAGGAGGGAGGGGACTGGAGGTTAGGGCACTGCTGGAGGAAGTGCGCTTGCCGACAATGCGGGCAGGTGGGGGCCTCGCGGCATTCAGCTGTTGGGTGTGCATTATAGTGCAGACACCTCTGGCAGCGCAGGGATTGAGGAGGGGAACGGGAGGGGTCGACCTTGTACCACTGGTTGAAGAGGAGGGCACCCTCCTTCAGGAGATGGTCAATGGAGGGGGCGTCCTTAGAGAAAACCCGCATAAGGCGGGTGGGGCCGGTCGAGTTGTAAATGCGGCGGACCGCCCGCACCTCCAGCGTGGGATGAACCTTGAGCTCTGCCAACACCTCCTCCTCCGTGATCGACGGACTGAGCCGCGTGATCACGGCGGTGAGGGTCGGTGGGCGACGCGGGGGTTGGGGTTGGCGGGTAGGAGATGGAGAATGAGCAGTGGTAAGGGAGGCGTTAGGACCAAAACGGGTGATGGGGAGGCGGGAGAGGATGTCAGTATGGAGGGTTGGGCTGGGGGAGGAGATAAGAACAGAATCCCGTCTGGGAGTAAGGAGAGAGATGGGGGCACCAGGGAAATGTTGGCGGAGGAGGAGGGAGAGATTCTGGGCCTCGAGAAAGGAAGGATCGGGATGGGACAGGGGATATTTGTATAAACTGGGGGGGGGGGGAGGAGGAGGAGGAGGAGGAGGAGGTGGGACCAGGGCCAGGCGGGGAGACATCCATGGCACTCTGGGGGGGGATGGAGGTCGGGGCGGGGCCTTTATGGGAGCGGAGGAGGTGGGGGTGCCACTAGGGCGTTTGACGGCGGCAGAAGGGCGGGTGGTGACATGAGGGACGGGAGCGATGGGGAGGTGGTGGGAAGGGACAGGTCCCGGCGTGGACGCAGCAGTCGGCGCCGGAGACGGTGACGGTGACGGTGAAGGCGAAGGCGAAGGCGACGGTGACGGCGACGGCGACGGCGACGATGATGATGGTGGTGGCGGTGATGGTGAAGGCGACGGGGATAGCTGGGCGTGGACAGTGGCCCGACGGGCCACCACCCGAGCCGGAGCTGCAGTGACAGGCTGGTGGAGAGGGGGGAAAGGATTAGAACGAGAGGAGCGAGAAGAAGAAGGGGGAGAGGGGGCGACAAAGAGAGAGGGTGAAGGGAGAGTGAGGAGAGGTGGGATGGAAGGAGGGGGGTGGGACTGGGCACACCAGGTTATAGTGGTGGAGGCGGCGGAAGGGGATGTATAGACTATGGCGGTGGTGGTAGTAGTGACGGTGGTGGTGGGGGCGGACATGACGACAGGAAGAAAAAACGCACAGCACGAAAAGGAAAAGACACAAACTGGGAACAGGCGAAGACGCAGACGGACGAAGACCAGGGTCGGACGACCAGGGCGGATGGCGACGGCGACGGCGACGGCGACGGCGACGGCGACGGCGAGCACCGGCTGGCGGCGACGGCGACGGCGGCGGCGGCGAGCACCGGCTGGCGGCGGCGGCGAGCACCGGCTGGCGGTGGCGGCGGCGGCGGCGGCGGCGGCGGCGGCGGCGAACAGACGGACGGACGGACGGACGGACAGCAGGCAGCAGCGGAGACGGACAGCGAGCAGGCAGGCGGACGGACGGACAGACAGACAGACAGACAGACGGACACAATCTTCGAAAGCGGAGATTCCAACCAGAGAGTAGCCCAGGCTTTGGAATCTGGCGCCTTCGAATGAGGGGATCCAACCCTCTGATGCCTGGTCGGACGTCAGAGAGCGACATATATACTGTAGGAAAGTGGCGTGGTCGAAGTAACACGTGATGAGCAGAGATCGTCCTTGTCAAAGATAAAACTTAACTATCGATTGTCGTCTTGGCAAAGATAAAACTGTCTAGCGATTCTGCAGAGATACTGTTCATATACCACCAAGTTTCATTGTCTCTTCTTTTCTATTAAAATTATCCTGATGCTTACAAATTTCAATGGCTTCTCTACATAGTCGTGGATAACAATTTGACGTGTAGATAAAATTTCTGTTTCAGAAAACTTCACTTCGTGGTTTCCTGACTGAAGAGCATCATCAGCTACAGGTGATTTCTCTATTTTTCCTAGTCGGCAAAGACTTTTGTGCTCTTTTAGCCGTGTATTTACGCTCCTCTTGGTAGTTCCAATATAAACTTTACCACACGTACACCGTATTTCGTATACACCATATGTCGGCAGAGGAGGGCGTTTATCCTTCACAGATCGGAGCACTTGACTCATTTTCTTTGTTGGTCTAAAGACCGGTCTGATGTCATGTTTCCGTAAAATTCTACCGATCTGATCCGATAGCTTTTTAATAAAAGGGAAAGAATGGTATTTTTCCGTCGTTGTGGTTCACCCTTGTCCTTCGGTCTTCTGTTCCTTGGTCGTAAAATTCTTTTTACCTCTTTCCCAGAGTAGCCATTTTTCTCGAAGACTTTCTTCAAATGTTTTATTTCAGTGTCCAGGTGTTCCGATGTGCATATCCGCTCGGCTCTATCGACAAAACTTTTACTGACACCTCTCTTTTGTTGTGGATGATGACTGGAATTTTTATGCAAATATCTGTCGGTATGTGTTACTTTCCGAAGAACTTTATGTTCCAAACTTCCATCGGATCGTCCCATAACTAAAACATCCACGAAACATATTTTATTATCATTTTCCATTTTCATGGTGAACTGGATTAATTTTATTTACCAGAATGAGATTTTCACTCTGCAGCGGAGTGTGCGCTGATATGAAACTTCCTGGCAGATTAAAACTGTGTGCCCGACGGAGACTCGAACTCGGGACCTTTGCCTTTCGCGGGCAAGTGCTCTACCAATTGAGCTACCGAAGCACGACTCACGCCCGGTACTCACAGCTTTACTTCTGCCAGTACCTCGTCTCCTACCTTCCAAACTTTACAGAAGCTCTCCTGCGAATCTTGCAGAACTAGCACTCCTGAAAGAAAGGATATTGCGGAGACATGGCTTAGCCACAGCCTGGGGGATGTTTCCAGAATGAGATTTTCACTCTGCAGCGGAGTGTGCGCTGATATGAAACTTCCTGGCAGATTAAAACTGTGTGCCCGACGGAGACTCGAACTCGGGACCTTTGCCTTTCGCGGGCAAGTGCTCTACCAACTGAGCTACCGAAGCACGACTGACGCCCGGTACTCACAGCTTTACTTCTGCCAGTACCTCGTCTCCTACCTTCCAAACTTTACAGAAGCTCTCCTGCGAACCTTGCAGAACTAGCACTCCTGAAAGAAAGGATATTGCGGAGACATGGCTTAGCCACAGCCTGGGGGATGTTTCCAGAATGAGATTTTCACTCTGCAGCGGAGTGTGTAAAGGTCCCGAGTTCGAGTCTCGGTCGGGCACACAGTTTTAATCTGCCAGGAAGTTTCATATCAGCGCACACTCCGCTGCAGAGTGAAAATCTCATTCTGGAAACATCCCCCAGGCTGTGGCTAAGCCATGTCTCCGCAATATCCTTTTTTCAGGAGTGCTAGTTCTGCAAGGTTCGCAGGAGAGCTTCTGTAAAGTTTGGAAGGTAGGAGACGAGGTACTGGCAGAAGTAAAGCTGTGAGTACCGGGCGTGAGTCGTGCTTCGGTAGCTCAGTTGGTAGAGCACTTGCCCGCGAAAGGCAAAGGTCCCGAGCTCGAGTCTCCGTCGGGCACACAGTTTTAATCTGCCAGGAAGTTTTAATTTTATTTAGATGATCAAAGAATTCGAGCAAAGCCTTTCTACCACGGGGCCAAACCACAAATGTGTCATCTCCAAACAGATACCAGCGAGATGGTTTCTTATTTTCCTTGTCTAGAGCCGACTGTTCGAATTTCTCCTAATAGAAATTAGCGATCGCAGGACCTAATGAGTTACCCATTGGTACACCATCAAGTTGCTCATAAAATTCATTGTCCCACTGGAACTGACTCGATGTAAGGCAATGTGCAGAAAGAGCAGTCAAATCTCCTGGAAAAATATCCGTTATGAAAATCATAACTTCATTAACTGAAATCTTAGTGAATAAGGACACTATGTCAAAACTTAGAAGAATATCTCAGGAGCTAGAATTAGTCCTTCAAGTTTCTCAATAAAACGACGCGAGTCTTTTATATATGTGTCAGTTTTCCTAATATATGATTGTAAACGAGTTGCTAGAAATCTCGCTATTTCGTACGTGGGGGAATTGATGGCACTAACTGTTGATCTCAAAGGAAAATCTGTTTTATGAATTTTGGGTAGCCAAGGTACATTTTTTAGGCACAAACCGCTCAGAATGACAACGAAAATGCCTTAGGGGATCACAAAAAGGGCGTCAGTAAGGTCAATCCTTTCCTTTGAAACGTCCCCTTAGAAAAATTATTGAATTACTGTACTGATAAACCTCTTACGTTATTTTATTTTCAAACAGCTGAGCAATACTGAACGTACTCAGACATTTCGCTCTTTACTTATTCCGATCAACACTAAACTGACACACAATATTTTTAGTGCAACGCAGTCTGACTTTCAATAATCCTACAAAAGAATGACCCTGACTAACAATAACCTATACCTTTCATGAATCACTTACCTCACAGAAATCTTCGTTACTCGAACTACTGCAATACAGTGAGCGCCAATGCTGCCAGCTAAATAAAAGATTCTAACTACTGAAGGCATTAACTACTGATAGGCATAGTTAGCAAATGAAAGATTTTGATAGAGAACAAACAATGTATTTACCTTAATATATATACAGGGTGTTACAAAAAGGTACGGCCAAACTTTCAGGAAACATTCCTCACCCACAAAGAAAGAAAATACGTTATGTTGACATGTGTCCGGAAACGCTTACTTTCCATGTTAGAGCTCATTTTATTACTTATCTTCAAATCACATTAATCATGGAATGGAAACACACAGCAACAGAGTGTACCGGCGTGACTTCAAAAACTTTGTCACAGGAAATGTTCAAAATGTCCTCCGTTAGCGAGGATACATGCATCCACCCTCCGTCGCATGGAATCCCTGATGCGCTGATGCAGCCCTGGAGAATCGCGTATTGTATCACAGCCGTCCACAATACGAGCACGAAGAGTCTCTACATTTGGTACCGGGGTTGTGTAGACAAGAGCTTTCAAATGCCCCCATAAATGAAAGTCAAGAGGGTTGAGGTCAGGAGAGCGTGGAGGCCATGGAATTGGTCCGCCTCTACCAATCCATCGGTCACCGAATCTGTTGTTGAGAAGCATACCAACACTTCGACTGAAATGTGTAAGAGCTCCATCGTGCGAATCACATGTTGTGTCGCACTTGTAAAGGCACAAGTTCTAGTAGCACAGGTAGATTATCCCGTATGAAATTATGGCGGAGAATCGAGGAAGTACAGTACCTACTGACGAAACTAAAATCAGCTCTAACATGGAAATTAAGCGTTTCCGGACACATGTCCACATAACATCTTTTCTTTATTTGTGTGTGAGGAATGTTTCCTGAAAGTTTGGCCGTACCTTTTTGTAACACCCTGTATATACGGAGAGACGTCCAGAAAGTAAGTTCCAATCGGTGGCGAAATGGAAACGACTTAGAAAATCCGATAAAGCTTCGCACATTTGTGTTGGGCTGTGTCTATAGTATGACCTCAGGCAGCATCACGTCGCTCTTCTCATTTCTGAACTCACAGTGAGCGCGTAAAGATGTCTAGAAAATAGTGTCTCCCGCCAAGTACTAGGGCCTGGTGAGAAATTTCGCCAGAAACTATGCAGCCAACATTACATAACTGTCGTGCTGTCTCTTCTTCAAGAAAATTCTCAGCCGCATTCTGCAGGGGCAATGAAGATGCTCCTGCATCGTTTTCAATTGGGAATGTTTGATTACCCACAATACAGCCTGTAATTGTCTCCCTCTGAGTTTCATCTATGGTCACATGAAGCGCTGTCTATGAAGAGAACATTTTGGCACAGACAACGAGCTGTAGGCCAGCATGGAGAATTGGCGGAAACCACTGGCGGCTACCTTCTATTATAAGGGTGTTGAAAAGTTGGTACAACGCTACGACAAATGTCTAAGTCAGAACGGCGACTACGTAGAGAAGTATCTGGAAGGTGTAGCTAACTGTTACAAATAAAATATCGTAACTTACTTTCTGGACAGGCCTCATATATATATATATATATATATATATATATATATATATATATATATGCCAAACAGCCACAGACTGCACACAGCACAGTCAGTGATTTTCATACAGAGCGCTACGTGGCGTTACCAACATAAAAACCCTAACAGCCTACTTACTTAGCCCCCATGGTCCCCATAAAAAATTTTACAAATTGTTTTGGGCCGTGCAGTCTGTGATTTTCATACAGAGCGCTACGTGGCGTTACCAACATAAAAATCTAAACAGCCTACTTACACCTTGCAACGTTGATTCCCACACAAATCCCGGTTAAAAACGACAGTTCGCAGTGAGACAGCTTATCGTGAATCTTCATCAATGCAGCGTGGGCCTACTGTACAGATAACGTGACTCACTATAACAACAACAGATTCCAGAAGCATGAATAAATCCTGCAATCTCACAATCGACGGCGATGTGCTTTAGCCACTTATATTCTCAGCGCCTCAAAAGGATTACTGTATTTGGTGGTCGTAAGTTCCTATGAGACAAAACTGATTAAGTCATCAGTCCCTAGGCGTGCATACTACTTTATCTAACTTAAACTAACTTACGCTAAGGACAACACACATCACAATTGCTCAAAAGAGAACTCAAACCTCAGACGGGGAAAGCCGGGCGAACCGGGGCAAGGCACCTCAGACTACGCAGCCATCGCGCGCGGCTGTTTACCGTACGATAAAATTATTAAGCTAATATACAATAACTCATTCAGAAACCCACAAAATAGATTTACTGTCAGTGCACCTTTTAACATACAATGACGTCCGATCTGCCGACTGGAGTGGCCAAGCGGTTCTAGGCGCTTCAGTCTGGAACCGCGTGACCGCTACGGTCGCAGGTTCGAATCCTGCCTCGGGCATGGATGTGTGTGATGTCCTTGGGTTAGTTAGGTTTAAGTAGTTCTAAGTCCTAGGGGACTGATGACATCAAAAGTTAAGTCCCATAGTGCTCAGAGCCACTTGAACCTTTTTTTTTCTTTTTTTTTTTTTTTTTTTTTGACGTCCGATCTAATTTTACTACAGTATGTAGTGAGTAAATTAACATGGCTGACAAGTGTGCTATCATCTAGCAGGATTTATGCTGAGCGAACTCGGATAAGAGTCAGCCGCAGTGTGCTACCACCTGGCGGCACTGACGTAAACTTCTAGTTGAGTGGTATGGGCTAGCTGTGCACAAGGTGAACCGTGCTCGTTGTTTACCAAATCTTATGCATTTGGCCGATAAGGCAATTACGTCACGAGCGCATGCTCAAAAGCTCCTTAAAACGTGCACAATTTGTAATGGTACTTGAATTAAGTAACCGTTACTGCACCTCACCTCAACCTCTCGATACCAGCAATATTCTACTGTTTCTGTAAAATAGTTAACATATTTCTGGGACAACATTTAGATTTGATTTCATTAATGTAGAGGTACTTCAATACATCGATATGTATATATTGCAATGATATTATTCTTATGTGTATTCTTTCTTTTGTCACTATGATCTTTGACGTACTTGTAACTCTGATTTTTGGCCGCATAAGCGGTTATTAGAGAGTCAAGCTGTGGCCGTCATGTTAAAAAGACGCAAATTGATGTCAGTTTACGAAATGTGAAATTTAACAGTGAGGAAGATATTTTCAAGTATGTTTTATATCGTGAAGTGATGTTTTGGAACGAGTTACGTGATATTGCAACAAAAGTAATAAAAAAGAATTGTAACTTAAGTTCGGAGAGCTGATTACTTTTTTACATCACCATAGTCCTAACTTGCAAAAGTTTACTCTTCAAGAATGGTTTATGAAACACATCTATAAAACTTTTGAATATCGCAGAATAACACCTAGGCCTCTTTGCATCAGAGCTTGGAATCATCACTACCTAGATTTTCGACGATTGAGCCATGAGTTCACAACGAGACCAGCGTGGGAAACACTAAAAGATGAGTGCCTAGTTTATCCATTATTTCAAGAAATTACTTTATTAACTGTGCTCTAATGACACCTGCCACATAATACAGGGTGTTACAAAAAGGTATGGCCAAACTTTCAGGAACATTCCTCACACACAAATAAAGAAAAGATGTTATGTGGACATGTGTCCGGAAACGCTTAATTTCCATAATGAGATTTTCACTCTGCAGCGGAATGTGCGCTGATATGAAACTTCCTGGCAGATTATAACTGTGTGCCCGACCGAGACTCGAACTCGGGACCTTTGCCTTTCGCGGGCAAGTGCTCTACCAACTGAGCTACCGAAGCACGACTCACGCCCGGTACTCACAGCTTTACTTCTGCCAGTACCTCGTCTCCTACCTTCCAAACCTCTCGCAGGAGAGCTTCTGTAAAGTTTGGAAGGTAGGAGACGAGGTACTGGCAGAAGTAAAGCTGTGAGTAGCGGGCGTGAGTCGTGCTTCGGTAGCTCAGTTGGTAGAGCACTTGCCCGCGAAAGGCAAAGGTCCCGAGTTCGAGTCTCGGTCGGGCACACAGTTTTAATCTGCCAGGAAGTTTCATATCAGCGCACACTCCGCTGCAGAGTGAAAATCTCATTCTGGAAACATCCCCCAGGCTGTGGCTAAGCCATGTCTCCGCAATATCCTTTCTTTCAGGAGTGCTAGTTCTGCAGGTTTCGCAGGAGAGCTTCTGTAAAGTTTGGAAGGTAGGAGACGAGGTACTGGCAGAAGTAAAGCTGTGAGTACCGGGCGTGAGTCGTGCTTCGGTAGCCCAGTTGGTAGAGCACTTGCCCGCGAAAGGCAAAGGTCCCGAGTTCGAGTCTCGGTCGGGCACACAGTTTTAATCTGCCAGGAAGTTGCTTAATTTCCATGTTAGAGCTCATTTTAGTTTCGTCAGTATGTACTGTACTTCCTCGATTCCATCGCCAGTTGGCCCAATTCAAGAAAGGTAATGTTGACTTCGGTGCTTGTGTTGACATGCGACTCATTGCTCTATAGTACTAGCATCAAGCACATCAGTAAGTAGCATCAACAGGTTAGTGTTCATCACGAACGTGGTTTTGCAGTCAGTGCAATGTTTACAAATGCGGAGTTGGCAGATGCCCATTTGATGTATGGGGCAATAGCCGTGGCGCGGTACGTTTGTATCGAGACAGATTTCCAGAACGAAGGTGTCCCGACGGGAAGACGTTTGAAGCAATTGATCGGCGTCTTAGGGAGCACGGAACATTCCAGCCTATGACTCGCGACTGGCGATGACCTAGAACGGCGAGGACACCTGCAATGGACGAGGCAATTCTTCGTGCAGTTGACGATAACCCTAATGTCAAAGTCAGAGAAGTTGCTGCTGTACAAGGTACCGTTGACCACGTCACTGAATGGAGAGTGCCACGGGAGAACCAGTTGTTTCCGTACCATGTACAGCGTGTGCAGGCACTATCAGCAGCTGATTGGCCTCCACGGGTACACATCTGCGAATTCTTCATCCAACAATGTGCCAATCCTCATTTCAGTGCAAATGTTCTCTTTAGGGATGAGGCTTCATTCCAACGTGATCAAATTGTAAATTTTCACAATCAACATGTGTGGGCTGACGATAATCCGCACGCAATTGTGCAATCACGTCATCAACACAGATTCTCTGTGAACGTTTGGGCAGGCATTGTTGGTGATGTCTTGATTGGGCCCCATGTTCTTCCACCTACGCTCAATGGAGCACGTTATCATGATTTCATACGGGATACTCTACCTGTGCTGCTAGAACATGTGCCTTTACAAGTACGACTCAACATGTGGTTCATGCACGATGGAGCTCCTACACATTTCAGTGAAAGTGTTCGTACGCTTCTCAACAACAGATTCGGTGACCGATGGATTGGTAGAGGCGGACCAATTCCATGGCCTCCACGCTCTCCTCACCTTAACCCTCTTGACTTTCATTTATGGGGGCATTTGAAAGCTCTTGTCTACACAACCCCGGTACCAAATGTAGATACTCTTCGTGCTCGTATTGTGGACGGCTGTGATACAATACGCGATTCTCCAGGGATGCATCAGCGCATCAGGGATTCCATGCGACGGAGGGTGGATGCATGTATCCTCGCTAACGGAGGACATTTTGAACATTTCCTGTGACAAAGTATTTGAAGTCACGCCGGTACGTTCTGTTGCTGTGTGTTTCCATTCCATGATTAATGTGATTTGAAGATAAGTAATAAAATGAGCTCTAACATGGAAAGTAAGCGTTTCCGGACACATAACATATTTTCTTTCTTTGTGTGTTAGGAATGTTTCCTGAAAGTTTGGCCGTACCTGAAACTTCCTGGCAGATTAAAACTGTGTTCCCGACCGAGACCCGAACTCGGGACCTTTGCCTTTCGCGGGCAAGTGCTCTACAGTTTTAATCTGCGCACACTCCGCTGCAGAGTGAAAATCTCATTCTGGAATCATCCCCCAGGCTGTGGCTAAGCCATGTCTCCGCAATATCCTTTCTTTCAGGAGTGCTAGTTCTGCTAGGTTCGCAGGAGAGCTTCTGTAAAGTTTGGAAGGTAGGAAACGAGATACTGACAGAAGTAAAGCTGTGAGTACCGGGCGTGAGTCGTGCTTCGGTAGCTCAGCTGGTAGAGCACTTGCCCGCGAAAGGCAAAGGTCCCGAGTTCGAGTCTCGGTCGGTTGGTTGGTTTGGGGAAGGAGACCAGACAGCGTGGTCATCGGTCTCATCGGATTAGGGAAGGATGGGGAAGGAAGTCGGCCGTGCCCTTTCAGAGGAACCATCCCGGCATTTGCCTAGAGCGATATAAGGAAATCACGGAAAACCTAAATCAAGATGGCCAGACGCGGGACTGAACCGTCGTCCTGCCGATTGCGAGTCCAGTGTCTAACCACTGCGCCACCCCGCTCGGAGAGTCTCGGTCGGGCACACAGTTTTAATCTGCCAGGAAGTTTCATATCAGCGCACACTCCGCTGCAGAGTGAAAATCTCATTCTGGAAACATCCCCCAGGATGTGGCTAAGCCATGTCTCCGCAATATCCTTTCTTTCAGGAGTGCTAGTTCTGCAAGGTTCACAGGAGAGCTTCTGTAAAGTTTCGAAGGTAGGAGACGAGATATTGACAGAAGTAAAGCTGTGAGTACCGGGCGTGAGTCGTGCTTCGGTAGCTCATTTGGTAGAGCACTTGCCCGCGAAAGGCAAAGGTCCCGAGTTCGAGTCTCGGTCGGGCACACAGTTTTAATCTGCTAGGAAGTTTCATATCAGCGCACACTCCGCTGCAGAGTGAAAATCTCATTCTGGAATCATCCCCCAGGCTATGGCTAAGCCATGTCTCCGCAATATCCTTTCTTTCGGGAGTGCTAGTTCTGCAAGGTTCGCAGGAGAGCTTCTGTAAAGTTTGGAAGGTAGGAGACGAGGTACTGGCAGAAGTAAAGCTGTGAGTACCGGGCGTGAGTCCTGCTTCGGTAGCCCATTTGGTAGAGCACTTGCCCACCAAAGGCAAAGGTCCCGAGTTCGAGTCCCGGTCGGGCACACAGTTTTAATCTGCCAGGAAATTTCATATCAGCGCACACTCCGCTGCAGAGTGAAAATCTCATTCTGGAATCATCCCCCAGGCTGCGGCTAAGCCATGTCTCCGCAATATCCTTTCTTTCAGGAGTGCTAGTTCTGCTAGGTTCGCAGGAGAGCTTCTGTAAAGTTTGGAAGGTAGGAGACGAGGTACTGGCAAAGTGAAGCTGTGAGTACCGGGCGTGAGTCGTGCTTCGGTAGCTCAGTTGGTAGAGAACTTGCCCGCGAATGGCAAAGGTCCCGAGTTCGAGTCTCGGTCGGTTGGTTGGTTTGGGGAAGGAGACCAGACAGCGTGGTCATCGGTCTCATCGGATTAGGGAAGGATGGGGAAGGAAGTCGGCCGGGCCCTTTCAGAGGAACCATCCCGGCATTTGCCTAGTGCGATATAAGGAAATCACGGAAAACCTAAATCAAGATGGCCGGACGCGGGATTGAACCGTCGTCCTGCCGATTGCGAGTCCAGTGTCTAACCACTGCGCCACCCCGCTCGGAGAGTCTCGGTCGGGCACACAGTTTTAATCTGCCAGGAAGTTTCATATCAGCGCACACTCCGTTGCAGAGTGAAAATCTCATTCTGGAAACATCCCCCAGGCTGTGGCTAAGCCATGTCTCCGCAATATCCTTTCTTTCAGGAGTGCTAGTTCTGCAAGGTTCGCAGGAGAGCTTCTGTAAAGTTTGAAAGGTAGGAGACGAGGTATTGGCAGAAGTAAAGCTGTGAGTACCGGGCGTGGGTCCTGCTTCGGTAGCCCATTTGGTAGAGGACTTGCCCGCGAAAGGCAAAGGTCCCGAGTTCGAGTCTCGGTCGGGCACACAGTTTTAATCTGCCAGGAAGTTTCATATCAGCGCACACTCCGCTGCAGAGTGAAAATCTCATTCTGGAAACATCCCCCAGGATGTGGCTAAGCCATGTCTCCGCAATATCCTTTCTTTCAGGAGTGCTAGTTCTGCAAGGTTCGCAGGAGAGCTTCTGTAAAGTTTCGAAGGTAGGAGACGAGATATTGACAGAAGTAAAGCTGTGAGTACCGGGCGTGAGTCGTGCTTCGGTAGCTCATTTGGTAGAGCACTTGCCCGCGAAAGGCAAAGGTCCCGAGTTCGAGTCTCGGTCGGGCACACAGTTTTAATCTGCTAGGAAGTTTCATATCAGCGCACACTCCGCTGCAGAGTGAAAATCTCATTCTGGAATCATGCCCCAGGCTGTGGCTAAGCCATGTCTCCGCAATATCCTTTCTTTCAGGAGTGCTAGTTCTGCAAGGTTCGCAGGAGAGCTTCTGTAAAGTTTGGAAGGTAGGAGACGAGGTACTGGCAGAAGTAAAGCTGTGAGTACCGGGCGTGAGTCCTGCTTCGGTAGCCCATTTGGTAGAGCACTTGCCCACCAAAGGCAAAGGTCCCGATTTCGAGTCTCGGTCGGGCACACAGTTTTAATCTGCCAGGAAATTTCATATCAGCGCACACTCCGCTGAAGAGTGAAAATCTCATTCTTGGCCGTACCTTTTTGTAACACCCTGTAAAACTTTGTTGTTGCCCGAAAATGCAATATTGAGCAGCGTGAGCAACACTACAATCATAATTAATTTTTGACCTTTAATGTGGTAGGGTTGTTAGAAACTGAACGAGTGCTTGCGACCCTGTTGCCAAGTTTCATGGAGTCTATAGGAACAGTAGTGCGGTAGATTTAAGTGCCATATGTTTCAGACTTCAGCATCTATGTTACATTTAACGGCGCTCAAAGAAAAATAACCAGTAAATCCGCAAGGTGTCGAAAGTTAGGGTGTTCGCGTGCTCTTGTGCTCTTACACAGCAGCCGACAGTGTTTAATAGATCCAGTAGTTCGCCTACGTGGAGAGTGTTGAGCACACGTGACGAAAGTTCAGAAACAGGCATTACTAAAACAGGACTGTAAACGTACAGTTGAGAGTTCGCATCAAGTAGTCAATAATCAGTAAACCGGGACGGCACTAACAAGAGCCATCGGCCGGAAAGAGTGTCAAAGAACGCTCGCCTTTACAACAGGTAGCGGCAAATGCCAAGCTCTATTTTCGACCACGCATGGAAATCACATCTGGCAAGTGTCCTCTCGAACTACTCATCAAACGGTCTGGCCGTAACACACTAGTAACGGCTGAGACGCTTTAGTAACTGCCGCAGAGCTCTAGACAGTCAGCGCCAACACACGGGGCCCGCTGCTGGAACATGCACACACTGGCAAAGTTAGCCACGCTGACCAGAAACAGATACAAGGTGACAGTTATTGAACTATATGAAATAAAATCATCGTAACTTGTGAATGGGTTTGCGTTAGTGCGTTCAAAGTGCACGGTTGTCCGCGGTGCTTAAAGGGGTGGGTATGAGCATGCTTGGTTTGGTTTAGCGGCGAATCCCACTTTCAATTGGATGGGTTCCTCAAGAAGAACACCTGGCGCATTTGGTGGACTGTGAATCCGCATTTCGCTATCTTGAAGTCTCTTCGCCCTCAATCAGTGACTGTGTGGTGTGAAACGTCCACTCACGGAATGGTTCAAATGGCTCTGAGCACTATGGGTCTTAACTTCTGAGGTCATCAGTCCCCTAGAACTTAGAACTAATTAAACCTAACTAACCTAAGGACATCACACACATCCACGCCCGAGGCAGGATTCGAACCTGCGACCGTAGCGGTCGCACGGTTCCAGACTGTAGCGCGTAGAACCACTCGGCCACTCTGGCCGGCCCAGTCACGGAATAATCGGTGTGGTATTCCTTGATGGCTAGGTGATCACTGAACGTTACGTGAAGATTTTGGAGCACAATTTCATCCCCATCACCCAAAGTGACCCTGATTTCAGTAAGATCGACCGAAGCAGGAGAGTGTTTGATGTCCTGGAGGAGCACTTTGGGGACCGCATTCTGGCTCTGGGGTACGCAGAGGCAACTGGCACAGGCCTCGATTGGCCACCATATTCTCCGGATCTGAATACATGTGACTCCTTGTTGTGGGGCTATATTAAAGACAAGAGGAACAGCAGTAACACCACAACCATCGCTGAGCTGAAAATAGCCATTTAAGAGATCGTCGACAGCATCGATTTCCGGACACTTCAGCGGCTCATGAAGAATTTCGCTATTCGTCTCTGCCACATCATCGCCAGTGATGGCAGGCATATCGAGCATGTCGTAACCTCAATCCGAATATCTAGCGTTTATGTGTTCAATGAAGTGTGTGCACGCCGTATTTACTACATAATTTACGTTTTTTCCATATAGTTCGATAACTGTCACCTCGTAGTCTCCCACCTCTTTCGCCGTCTTCTCAAGACTCCAGCCAAACCCTTGGACCGACTGTCACCTCCATCTATTCTCTGACAGAGAGCGCTAGCTCCCCCAGATAGTAAGATGGTGCTAAAGTTCGCCGGTTACCTGGTATCGATCTTGCCACACAGCTCATCCAATTCGAAAGATCGTCTAAAAACACATTTTTTTGCTAATTGGGGTCCAAAATTAATAATTTTCGGGTTATTAACGTTTTTCTGTTTTCATGTTGTAGCTAGGGAACCCGTCATTCTACGTCCATAGCACAGCTTGAGAAACCGCCATTCTACGTCTTTAGCAGAGCGAGGCCAGCGATCGAGTTCAAAATGGTTCAAATGGCTCTGAGCACTATGGGACTCAACTGCTGAGGTCATTAGTCCCCTAGAACTTAGAACTAGTTAAACCTAACTAACCTAAGAACATCACAAACATCAACGCCCGAGGCAGGATTCGAACCTGCGACCGTAGCGGTCTTGCGGTTCCAGACTGCAGCGCCTTTAACCGCACGGCCACTTCGACCGGCTAGCGATCGAGTGATGAAGGCCTTAGACTACTAAACTACTGGTCTGTATTCGATTTTTGGTCACGTCTTCATTTCACTGGATATTATTCCCAGTGTATCTGATAATTTTGCGATGATCGGAACACTTTTATCAATAATTAAATAAGTATATACACTGAAGCAGCAAAGAAACTGGTATAGGCAAGCATATTCAAACACAGATATATGTAAACAGGCAGAATACAGCGTTTCGGTCGGCAACGCCTATATAAGACAACAACAGTCTGGCGCATTCAACGAAACATCATCGATATGGGCTTTCGGAGCGGAAGGCCCACTTGTGTACCTTTGATGACTGCACAACACAAAGCTTGACGCCTCACTTGGGCCATCGACAGTGACATTGGACTGTAGATGACTGGAAATAAGTTGCGTGGTCGGACGAGTCTCGTTTCAAATTGTATCAGGCGGATGGACGTGTATGGATAGGGAGACAACCTTATGAATCCGTGGATCCTGCGTGTCAGCAGCGAACTGTGTAAGCTGGTGGAGGATCTGTAATGTGTGGGGCGTGTGTAGTTGGAGTGATGTGGGACCCCTGACAGGTCTAGACACGACTCTGGCGGTTTACACCTAAGTAAGCATCCTGTCTGATGATCACCCGCATCCATTCATACCCACTGTGCACTCCTCCGACTTGGGCAATTCCAGAAGGACAGTACGACACCCCACACATCCAAAATTGCAACAGAATGGCTTCAGGAACACTCTTCTGAGTTTAAACATTTCCACTGGCCATCAAACTTCCCAGACATGAACATTATTGACCATATCTGGAATGCCTTGCAAGGTGGTGTTCAGAACAGATCTCCACCCCCTCGCGCTCTTACGATTTATGGAGTCCTGCAGAGATCACGGTGTCAGTTCCCTCCGGCACTCCTTCAGACATTAGTCGAGTGCATGCCACGTCGTGTTGTGGCACTTCTGCGTGCTAGAGGAGGCCCCACACGATATTAGGCAGATGTACCAGATTCTTTGGCTGTTCAGTGTATAATGTATTGCCATACATTTTACAGCTAGTCCGTCAGGCACGATACTTATGACTGTGAGACAAGAACTTTGAATGTGGTAACAGTTCAGCAACTGGGGGAGGGAAGCAAGAACTGTGACACAGGCAGAGAAGCAAATGTATCGAATGACAAAATTACGACCTTGACAAAATTTTTATACTGCTGGGCAGGACATACAGGGTATAAACTTAAAAAGAAAAAAAAATCTCTCCCATACCTATGATAATTTCTTTCATTTTCGTAGTGTAATTTTTTTTCGTTACGTAGGTTCTTCGTTTCTGTGTTTTTGTTTTCAAATTTCCGGCTTGGTTCTAAAGGTATTTTTCCTTTTTAAATGTCTGTTTTGGGAAGTGTCATCGTTTGTTATGGCTGTCTAAGTCACCAGGTACCAGTAAATAAATAATTACTTTTAGTATCGAAAAGATAATGAGTAGTAGAAGCTTTCTCTACAATTCTTATTGGACTAGTGTTTAGTTTATTGGACTAGTGTTTCTGTACCCACCAGGTATCGAACTGGCTATTTTCGAGAAGGCACCACCGAAGAAGCATGCGTTAGCGACCTCAGCTAGAGAGCGACATCTTGTATCTGACTCCCATTCACGTGTATGTCGCCAGCTCAGCCGTATTCTAACTTGTGTATACTGCACTTTTTCTAGCCAAAGTAGGTGCATATTCTAGTCAGTGTATGATAGACATGCACCAGACGTTTTTATTTGCAGCTATATTGCATCTGAAGTCCGATGTTTGTCTGCTGAAATAAGAGACATTTACCGAACAATAACAGCTTTCAAAGAATATATGAACGTCTTGTGAGACAATCTCTTGCGTAAAAAAGGTCATTTACTTATGGAAGACCAAACAGTGTTAGAACATCTGATGCAGAAAATCGAGTACCTCGTCATTTTGAGAGCAATAATGGTTGCAGCACCAGAGAAATAGCAGAAACTGATAATAAGAGTCGCGTGAAAGTATGGAAAGTGTTAACAGAGCATGTCCCCTGTCCATACTGTCTTCACATAGTGCAATTCCTCGCTGAAATAGATTTTTCAGTCGAGAAAAGCTTTTTGCGTTCGGTTATTGGGGACGTGTGCCCTGGATCAACATTTTCTATCTACCATACTGTTCGCTGATAAAGCGAAGTTTACCAGGAATGGAGTCCAGAATTTTCGTGACACTCATGTATGGACGGAAGAGAATCCTTCTGCAGTTTTGGGAACAAGGCCTCAACAACAGTTCAGCGTTAACTTATGGACTGGTACAACTGGAGAT
The DNA here is from genome assembly GCF_023864345.2 of Schistocerca serialis cubense. Lineage (NCBI taxonomy): Eukaryota > Metazoa > Arthropoda > Insecta > Orthoptera > Acrididae > Schistocerca > Schistocerca serialis. The sequence goes on from NC_064639.1 coordinate 168,521,114, forward strand.
AAATTAATCCTATCTTTCTATTTCCATGGAACACTGACTGTAGCATTATACAGTGAATGTTAAATGGAACATTCAAATGTTGTGCTGAAAGACGTTCAACTACACTTCCTTCAGAACATATGGTTCATGAACGATGAGGCATCACATTATATTGCTCTGAAAGCAAGAAGAGTTTTAAACCAGCGTTTTCCAAAGAAATGGATAAGTCTTGAGGCAGGAACATATTAGCCTGCTCGATCTCATTGGATTTTTATTTTTGATGACATTTAAAGGACATAGTGTAATCAAGACATTCTTCGCCATTGTGCTGAAGAAGGATTTCAGCGGATACAGCAGACATCTGGAACGTGAAAGCGAGTAAGACAGCCCGTGATGCGTGATGCAGCACCTGTTAGAGCTAATGACAGACGTTTTAGTATTTCATTCAGCCGTCAGAAAACAACATTTGACAATAATATTGATGACCGTGCAGCTTCTCTAGAATAAATAATAATTAATTGAAACCCTTAGCTGCAGACAGGTATTGTTGATATACCTCGATGGGAACAGCCGAAAGTGTGTGCTCCACCGGGACTCGAACCCTGGATCTCCTGCTTACATGGCAGACGCTCTATCCATCTGAGCCACCGAGGAACAACGCAACTGCAGGGACTTATCCCTTGCACGCTTCCCGTGAGACCCACATTCCCAACTGTCCACAATCTACATACACAGTGTTCCTAATAGATATTTGCCCATCCACTCATTACTCGGGCCCACTAAGGTGACAATTCCCGTAAGAGTTCGGGCAACCTGTGCTCATTCGCACAGACGAAGGTCAATGGCCGGGTAATATGTATATTCGGAAAATTTTGCTACTTTTTAAGTTCTCTATCGACTCCCCAGAGATTTCCCGTCTATTAACTGAAATCCTACTCTCAAGCGAGTTTTTTATTTACGAAATAAGGAAGTAGTTTACTGGAATCGAATAGATCTGTTGGTATGGGGTAGTCTCCTGCCGACTTAGTAGATATCAGAGCTTCATCGCAGCTTCAGTGTGGTCATGGCAGCAGAGGATTGCTACCATTCCCCAAAACAATCAGCGACTAAAACACTGATACTGACTTTGTAAACCTATGGTAATCTTACTGTCTACGAAGGCTGTTCATAAATTAACTGTAGAGAGGCTACTGAAAACAGCACATTACCCTTTGTTTTACTATTCAGTCTTTTTTCTCAGGTCACCTTCCCGTCTGGCTGTCCGCTCTCGGAGCTCCAGACGGGCGACTACTCCGGAATCTTTTGCCAATGGATAGATCGTGACAGTTTTCAATTACAGGCCTGTGGAACAATATTACGTGTTTTTAGTGCAGTGAATTTCATTGCCTTTTGCATCCTCATGCTGTTGATCATTGCTGATTCTTTCTCCTGTTTGCGGCAGTTTCCCACCCTTAAGGGCAAGAAAGTTCCCTGAGTCTCTGTCCCCTACTCCAGCCTCTTTGACAATCTCGTTGGCAGATCTGGAGTGGCCTCTTATGCTGTAAGTTTTCGGTCGCCACTGCTGATGATTTTTGTTCAAAATTTGCTGTATTCGATCACGGTACCCATGACGTTTAGATCAGTAATTAAAGGCGCTAAGGGCAAAGAACAGATATATCCATCAACAGATGGGGTTTCACTAGGCATGGCCTACATCGAAACAGGACTGGGAACGGAAGATTGGTACAGCTGATTCATGAAAGTATAGTGGGTGGATCCCGGCCCACACATGGTCAAATATCTGTTGTCATAGGTAGGAAAAGCAGGTTTCTTTTTTTAGGATAAATCCAGACAACACGTTCCCCTGTCTAAAGAGTATCTCCAGCAGTTTAAAATATACTGAAACAATAACTCACAAGACAGATTTTAACACTTCAGATAGTACACATACCAGATGTCACAAAGAAAAACAAACCTTTGGAAAGAGTAACATGGAGCATTTCACAGACAATCCTCCATAAAAACATGCAATCATTAAAAAATAAAATATAACCATTAGATGTTGAGCTCCAATCTTTGAAGTGCACAGTACTTTGTGTTACTGAGAACTGGTGTAGAGACACTGAAATCCAACATGTAGTATTATCATTGTATGAAAGGGCAAACTCTTACTGCAGAACTACTTGAAGGGGTGGAGGATGATGCATTTATATCAGAAAACGAACACAGTTCAGATCAAGACATGACCTCAGTACAGTAATTGAAGGCAAACACTTTGAAATATCAGCTATTGAATTAACAGGGCTTTATGTCACTAAGAAATTAATCATTTTGTGTGTATAGATCTCCCAGTGGTAGTGTGGACCCTTTTTTCAATAAATTAACAGAGGTTTTAGATGAATTCTCAAGTACAAGGGTCAACATAATTCTGTGTGGGGACATTAAAATCAACACTAATAATATAAATCAATCTAGCAGCACCTGCATAAACATCCTTCAAAGTTCGGCATGTCCCTATTGGTGAATAGTACAACAAGGGCTACTACAATGACTGCATCTGTAACTGACCACGTGGCTACAAATAAGGACGCAGAAAAATGTGATGTAGCTGTAAAAGATCTCGGACTATCAGACCATCTCTGTCAAATAACAACAGTAAAATCAGGCATTGAATCATTCCCTAAACTACAAGCCTACAAACGACATCTATCAGAAATCAAAATAAAAGATTTTTCAAAAGACTAAAAAAATAAAGCCGGGTGAAGTGTATCAGGAAACCAATGTGAATATGTAATTCTCTAAATTCTCCACATTGCTTAACTGAACTTTGAAAAGCTATTTCCAAAAGTATGCATGTCCTATTAACATCTCACAAAACAGTTGGATAACAGCAGGTATTAAGAAGTCCTCCCAAACATTTAAACACCTCATTCCCATGAAAAAGATTCGTAATGATCCAAAATTCTTAAATTTCTATCATAGATACAAAAGATCTATAGGAAGGTGCTGATTGCCACAAAAAAAGTCATTTAATTACAAAATAATATATAATGCAGAGAATAAAAGCAAAGCAGTCTGGGATGTTATAAAAATGGAAATGGGAAGAGACAAACAAACGCAGAATAACATGCTGCTAAGGGAGGGGGATAAGGTAATAAATGGTCCACAACACTTAGCAAACTATGTAAATGAGCATGTTACAAGTATTGCAGAGAAGTTACAGCAAAAATTCCCCAAAACAAATATAACACCTGTAAATAATGTTGCGCTAAATACAATGATCTTACTTCCACCCACAGAGAATGAAGGTAATAAAACTCTTCAAAAGCTAAAAAATAAAGGGTCTGCAGGCTTAGATGAACTACTAATGTATGTACTGAAACAATGCATAGGGGTTATAAAAGGTCCCTTAACAAATATAATAAATGAATCCTTCACATCAGGGACATTTCCAGAGCAGTTAAAACAGGCAAGAGTTGTACCTTTCCTTAAGAAAGGTAATGCAGAAGACAGAAAATTACCGGCCCATTTCCCTGCTGTTAGCGTTCTCAAAAATAATAGAAGCAGTTATGAAAGGCAGATTAATGAAGCACCTGAATAAATAGTATCTTTTAAGAGAATCACAGTTTGGTTTCTGAAGTGGCAAAAATAAGGAGTCAGCCATAGTAGAATTCACAAAAGTTGTACTTGATGCTCTTGATAAATATGAGTGTGTCACAGGCATGTTTTTGGATCTTTCTAAAGCGTTTGTTCAGTCGACCACAAGCTTCTATTAAATAAATTACAAGCATTAGGAATAAGAATGGTAGCTAATGACTGGTTTCGATCATACCTAGTAGATAGGGTACAATGAGTAGAGATACCACATACTTCATACAGATCCAAACATTTAGCAAGACACTTATCAGAACCAAAATACGTTAATATAGGGGTTCTGCAAGGTAGCATATTAGGACCAATACTATTCCTGATATACATCAATGAATTTTCCACTAGTGTGAAAAAATTCTTTTTACTGATGACAGCAATTTATAGTCACTGAGAAAACAGGAGAACTCCTTGCCAAGAAAGCAAATGGAACTCTCAAGGAAGTTTATGATTGGTCAATAAGCAATAAAGTGACATTGAACTTAAAGAAAACTAATGCCATGAATTTCAGTTTGAAGAGAAAAAATGATAATGTTAAATTAAATGTAGATGGCACCTCTATAGACTGTGCAACAAATGCTAAACTCCTAGGAATGAATATTGATTCTCAGTTGAAGTGGTGCACTTGCAAACAGAATGTCATCAGCACGTTATGCCCTTAGAATCCTATCATCAGTGTGTAACATGCAGTGTCTTCTAGTTACATATTATTCATATGCACACTCAGTTCTTAGCTATGGCATTCTTTTTTTGGTAACAAATGCACAAAATATGAACACAATTTTCAAACTCCAGAAAAGAGCCATAAGAAAAATAACCAAAAATACTAGTCGAACTCATTGTGAAGATCTGTTGGAAACACGGGGAATTTTAACTGCTCCATGTGAATACGTTTACCAGTCAGTTATACACATCAAAATTAACATTGATAATTACGGCATCAACAGTTCCGCCCATGATCATGCAACAAGAGATAGGCTCAACTTACATTTATCACGAAAAAATAAATATAAAACTCAAAACAACATTTTCTACCAAGGAATAAAACTGTACAATAAATTACCAAAAGAGATTAAAGAAATTGCAAATCTACACTTATTTAAAAAGACAGCTAAAAAGTACCTGTTATGCACAACATTTTATACATTGAAGGATTACTTAGATAAAACAGAGTAGGGGTTTGATAAAAAAATGTTATACAAATGAATAATAATAATAATGATTATAAAACGTCCAACATTCCACATAACACCTTCACTATGTGTTTTTTCCTTCTTTTTTGCTTTCTAGAAATACGTACCTCCAGCTATGCATAGCACAATACTAACATGTCTTCCTCTTTCTGAGCTCATCATCTCACTCATTATGGAGGGATGCTTAATCAGTTTTTCAGGATAGTAAATGGGAAGTTGCGGTACAGAAAAGGGCCCAGACATCACCAGTGTGTGTGTGTGTGTGTGTGTGTGTGTGTGTGTGTGTGTGTGTGTGTATAGTGAGTGAAGTGTTATGAAACATGAAACAATACATATCTAGTGTGTGCAGTGACTGATAGTGAGAAATAAGTGAACGGTGTAGCATTACATTATTTAATAAGTTATTTGTAAAAACAAAGTTACTGTATACCAGGAGTAAATCTAATGATTGTGTCTAACTAGAAGTCTGTACATATATCTGTATACGAATTAACTTATTTTAAATTGGTCTAAACTTGCAAATACTTTGACGTATCCTATATCCTTGTAAAAAGAGATCTACAGATGACTAAAGCTACTACTAGTACTTCAAATGGCTCTGAGCACTATGGGATTCAACAGCTGAGGTCATTAGTCCCCTAGAACTTAGAACTAGTTAAACCTAACTAACCTAAGGACGTCACACACATCCATGCCCGAGGCAGGATTCGAACCTGCGACCGTAGCGGTCTCGCGGTTCCAGACTACAGCGCCAGAACTGCGCGGCCACTTCGGCCGGCTCTACTAGTACTAATACTACTGCTACTACCTTCTGTAAATGGACGTTCATGCCACAATTTGACCTTTGCTGACCTTCAAAGACCTTACTGTTACACGTCATTATATTCGTCTCGATAGCCAATATCAGAAAATAACTGCCAGACTATAGCATCCCATTAAAAAAAAAAGTTGACCTTCATATCTCTGATGCGACCCCACCTAGCAACAAAAAACCGACGTCTTATTATGGCCCCCGTTTTCCTATGCAACATTTGTCCTATAAACTTTTCAGCTAGTATCATACTTTCGGAGTTATTCTAGGTGGCAATAGTTAATGACTCACCCTGTATGTCTTTTAGCCCGATACAGTTTTCATCTTTATTGCATTAAAGTGTGAAATGACTGATCAAACAAAAATTGTCATGACATCTGGTGAACCGTTTGTTCTGCCTTTGCTTCAGTTTACTGATTTATTGTATGTTTAGTAATATTTGAATGAAGTGTAGTTGCAATTATTAATGCAGTTTTACAGTTTTGTGATTACATTTAAAGATGACAGTTCAGTGCGTCGGAAATAGTTTTGTAATGTTTTAAAACTTTTTGTGTTTTAGTGACTGTGGCTTGACGACCGTTTGTGGTGTCAACCATTTTAAATTTCATTCAGTCACTCTCCTTGATGACTGTCATATCGAAGCACAGAAACAAGCTACACTTCACTGTCACTCGCTCCCGGTGCCCGCCTCTTATAAGTACACAACCGCCAGCACCGCTACGAGAGACAGGAAGCCACTATGAGTTCCACATGAAGAATAAATATAATTCTTGAAGGTGTGTAAGTGAAATCACTTGACCAAAAAATGTCGACGTTCAGTAATAGGAAGGTGCGACCCAAATAAACTAACGAAAGGCCCCTTATTATTTCTCTCCAACTCCTAGTAGAGTCAAATTATCAGAGCTTCTATAGTAAAACTTGAAGGACAGCAGCATGGGTAGAAAGTCCACACCGTCGAGCTTATCTTAAATAATACAAGTACAGTAAGCTAATTGACACTTGAACTAATGTGAATCGTTGGTGAGCACCAGGACATATAAAATATACTTGAGTGACATACCTGATTAAAACATGTAATGACCATAATAATGCAGAATTTAAAAAATGTATCCTTTCCAATGCATCTAGAAAAAACAGTTTAAACTAATACGGTATTTAAACTAATACCTAAGATGAGCATGAGCTTCCACAACACACGTTGAAGCTAGGATACGCTCAAAAATCTTTTGCAAATACCAAATATACATTAATGACACGCTAGAAAAATTACACAGTAAGCCGATAACAAGGCAGTCAGACAACTCAGAACAATGGAGGCTGGAGCTACACTCGATTAAGTAGCGAAAGTCACGCCTGCAGAACCAACAGCCAAAATGTTTGCCCACCAAGGTGGTGCATCGGCGATACAAGCAAGCCATCAAGAACAAGTCAGATAAGCAACGCGCAAATAGCCCTCGAAAGGCACGCAGCGGATTAGCCCACCAACTGTCACCAGACAGGAAACAGCGAGCACGCCAAGACACTGGAAGCAACCAAGTGCTGACCGCCGGTCGCGCATCGACCCGCTCCGCCATCAGCCTGGAAGGATGCTCAACTTCCTCCCATCTCTCTCTCTCCCGCCACGTCTGGACGCTGAGAGCCGAAGCATCAGTTCGCGGAGCGCAAACGCGAAAGGTCGCGCCGGCAGATCGAAAGAGGAATCGAGAAGAGCCAGCGCGGCTGGCATTTACTTCTGGCTAGTTACAGAACCTACTGAGCACGTCATGTCCTGTTTTCCGTTGTTGTCCTGACTTTTACATACGTACCGCCACCTATATTAGCCTCGTTTGCCATTTTGACTTCAGTAGACCCACTTTTTCGACTGGAACACTACAATAGCAAATATTCCAACAATGCAAAACCAGCCACAGACTGCACACAGCACAGTCACTGATTTTCATACAGAGCGCTACGTGGCGTTACCAACATAAAAACCTAAACAGCCTAAGTACAGATTTACAGCTTGAACATTTAACTATTTTTCGACATAATCACCATTTCTGTGGATGCATTTTTGTAGACGCTGTGGCAGTTTTTGTATGCCCATGTCATACAAGCTCACCGCCATGCTGTTCAGAAAGCTATGAAACTCTTCCTTCACCTCGTCGTCGGAGCTGATCGCTGGGACCACAATTAGCGCTGACAGGTACTGCGAGACTCTCTAAAACTCAGACAGGCTATTCAGAACCGGAAAAGAGGAATGTTGAGCAAGGGCGTACACATTCTCCATGACAAAACACGCCCACACATCGCTCGGCAAACCGTTGCTCTCCTGAAACAGTTTCAGTAGAACATAATCACCCACCCACCCTATAGTCCTGACTTGGCGCCAATTGACTATCACCTGTTCCCCTAGGTTAAAAGAACATTTGGCCGGAAAGCGATTTGTAATTTTTTTCATCCATAATATGCTTAAGAATCGAATCTGGAGACCCATGCACGAAAAAACGGTAAACAGGAGCAGCTTACTACACAACCTGAAAGTGTTGACAGATTTGTTGTGAAAACTACTCATGTAATCCACATTTTCTAAACTGTTCACTCTCTGCTGTAGAAACAGATACAACGTCTGCTTGTGCTTCAATGTCTGCACAGAAAATCATTCTCCAGAGTAGATAGATTTGAAAGTTTTCACTGATATTAGTTATTGTCCAGAAAATATATGTCCTGCCTGACGCAATCATGCCGTTTAAATATCTGGGAGTAACGTTGTAAAGCGATGTGAGGTGGACCGAACATGTGAGAACTGTGGTAGGGAAGGCGAATGGTCGACTTTGGTTTATTGGGAGAGTTTTAAGAAAGAGTGGTTCGCCTGTAAAGGAGCCGCATGTAGGACGCTGTTGCGACCTATTCTTGAGTACCGCTCAAGTGTTTGGGATCCGTTCCAGGTCGGATTGAAGGAAGACATCGAAACAATTCAGAGGCGGGATGCTAGATTTGTTACCGGTAGGTTTGAACAACATGCAAGTATTACGGAGATGCTACAGGAACTCGAATGGGAATCCCTGGAGGGAAGGCGATGTTGAGTATCTATGTAGATGTAGATGTAAGCGATACTTCGAAAAATGAAGTTTTTAAGAGAGGGGCGTGTAAGCTACGGAATAAAGATGTATTTTCTTGAGCACATAACATTGGAAGATCACTTTCTAAGTGTTTGTTTTGTATGAAGCTAGAAAATGGCGAGCGAATTTTATGGACATGGTTGTTGTATTCTCCTATGAAATGTGCCACATAATGCTTTCGTTCCATGATTTTTTAAAAAAGAATTGAGGGGGGAACTCTTGTACAGCCACATGGTTTTTAAAAATGAGAAAAGTGCAACCACAGATTATTAGATTATGGGAAACGCCGCTATCATGTCGAAGAATTTGAAAACTGGAAAGTGCTTGGAATGCGACTACAGAAAAGTGAGACAATCGATGATGCTGTTCATTTAGAATAATGTAAGTCATCTCAGAAATGGAAACCTGTATTTACAATAATTCTTAATTGTACATTGAGTTTAGCAAGACAGTCCTTAGGTGGTAGTTCAAAAGATCTTTGCCGAAGTAATAACTGTTGAAATTTCCTTAAAACTTTCGAACTAATTGTCAAATATAATGCAGCTGCGAATAACCATCTTCACAAAGTTCAGAAAACTGTGTTCTGTCTTATCTTTCCCCACGAAACCAAAATGAATTCCTCAAATACTTGTGATCCTGTCAAAATAGAGACTGTTAAGAAAAATTCTGAGGCTAAGTATATCTCCATCATGTCTGAGAGTACAGCAGGTACATCGTTCCGACGAGATGTCTGAAGTAATTCGTTATGCGCATATAGAAGGTTCAGAAGTCATAGTAGAGGAATTGTTTATGGACTTCATTCTATTACATGGGAATTAGCTAGTGAAATTAGAGAACAAATTCGTTAAAAGTTTAGGGAAGATGGTCTAAAACTACAGTACTGCTACACACAAGGATGTGGTAATTCTGCGACCATGGCTGGACACGTTACTGGTGCTCAGAAACTCATTTTGGATATAAATCCAAAAACAGTGCTTGTGTCATGTTGGTGGAGCACCCTTTTTTAGGCACTCTGAAAAATTTGCATACTTTTTTTCTGGCTCTGCACGTAGGTGGGATGCTCTTAAGCAACACCTTGCAATTAATGGGAAGCAGTACTGTGGCACAACAAGGAGTTCAAAGCCTGAATCTGTACATGTGGTTGCTGAGATAATTGAAAGCTTTAAGAGAAGCTTTTGAAGCCATCAGCGATGCGTCAGAAGAAATCTAGGAAACCAAATTAGATGCAGGCAGTCTGTTGGTTTGCATTATGACCTACACTTCCTTTGTATTTCTTTATTTTGGGAGACCAGTACTCACAGAAGTGAATGATGCTCAGCTATACCTGCTAGGGCCTACTGAAAAGTAATGCCTCCGAATTTTTGTGTGAAAACTGTAAAAGATTCGTAAATGAAACAAACATTATTAATATTCTACGTCTCTCTTCTTCTTGTCTGCATATTTATTTCTCAACAGTTACCCTGGCAGAGAAACATATTTCTCCCAACAAGGGTCCAGTTTGTGAATGCAGTCACCGCAGAATTATGGAACGGAAACCTCACCTCTGCCTGCATCACTTCACCACTATCAAAGTGAAGTCTTCGAAGGTGCTCTTTAAGTTTTCGTAACACATGAAAATTGTAAAGGGATGGAGGATGATAGATAACAGTGAACCTAAGGCGTCGGACTGTTGCAGACAGATGTTTCAGTGCTCCTGTGTTGTCTGAAATTGTCGTGTTGAATGAGTTGGTGCTTCAAGTGTGGACAAACTCTTCGAATTCCAAACTCGAGTACAGCACACTGTTTCTTACACACCGACATTGTTATGTTACACACTACCATGTTACACACTACAGTTCTGAGCTCTCTTGCGGCAGATGGTTGCAACTTGCGTCAGTGAAATGGAGAAGTCGAACGAGTAATATACATGAAATTTAATACAACTGATATTCAGAATAAAACAAAAAATTAGGAGGCATTACATATCAGCACGCCTACGTTCAGCAAGGAGGACATGGACTTGATCAAAATGTTCGAAAGCTTAAAGCATTGACTCTATTTTGTAATGAAATGCGTGACTATCTAGGCACAAAAGTAGCTGAGGGAGCCATACAAATATGCAATATATTTGATATTTCAACAGAAAGATGAATCGGAAGACGAAAAAAAAATGTCAGGTGAGAAACGGATTGACTATTGCTTAAATTTAATTCATGAAATTCTTCAGGAACAGCTTGAGGTAGTAGATAAACTAACATCATAATTGAAAAAAATGTACATTAAAATGAATGTACTTCATGAGCTATTTGCCTTCCTTCAGGTTCAAATACTGTTGGACGAAGATAAAGATGAACTGGAAACATTCACCATTTATGTGAGAAATATTCCGAATCCAATGCTTCAGCTATGAGTACTGAAATACACTCCTGGAAATTGAAATAAAAAATGGAAATGTCGTGTGGCTAGGGCCTCCCGTCGGGTAGACCGTTCGCCTGATGCAGGTTTTTCGATTTGACGCCACTTCGGCGACCTGCGTGTCGATGTGGATGAAATGATGATGGTTAGGACAACACAACACCCAATCCCTGAGCGGAGAAAATCTCCGACCCAGCCGGGAATAGAACCCGGGCCCTTAGGATTGACAGTCTGTCACGCTGACCACTCAGCTACCGGGGCGGACGGAAATTGAAATAAAAACACCGTGAATTCATTGTCCCAGGAAGGGGAAACTTTATTGACACATTCCTGGGGTCAGATACATCACATGATCACACTGACAGAACCACAGGCACATAGACACAGGCAACAGAGCATGCACAATGTCGGCACTAGTACAGTGTATATCCACCTTTCGCAGCAATGCAGGCTGCTATTCTCCCATGGAGACGATCGTAGAGATGCTGGATGTAGTCCTGTGGAACGGCTTGCCATGCCATTTCCACCTGGCGCCTCAGTTGGACCAGCGTTCGTGCTGGACGTGCAGACCGCGTGAGACGACGCTTCATCCAGTCCCAAACATGCTCAATGGGCGACAGATCCGGAGATCTTGCTGGCCAGGGTAGTTGACTTACACCTTCTAGAGCACGTTGGGTGGCACGGGATACATGCGGACGTACATTGTCCTGTTGGAACAGCAAGTTCCCTTGCCGGTCTAGGAATGGTAGAACGATGGGTTCGATGACGGTTTGGATGTACCGTGCACTATTCAGTGTCCCCTCGACGATCACCAGTGGTGTACGGCCAGTGTAGGAGATCGCTCCCCACACCATGATGCCGGGTGTTGGCCCTGTGTGCCTCGGTCGTATGCAGTCCTGATTGTGGCGCTCACCTGCACGGCGCCAAACACGCATACGACCATCATTGACACCAAGGCAGAAGCGACTCTCATCGCTGAAGACGACACGTCTCCATTCGTCCCTCCATTCACGCCTGTCGCGACACCACTGGAGGCGGGCTGCACGATGTTGGGGCGTGAGCGGAAGACGGCCTAACGGTGTGCGGGACCGTAGCCCAGCTTCATGGAGACGGTTGCGAATGGTCCTCGCCGATACCCCAGGAGCAACAGTGTCCCTAATTTTCTGGGAAGTGGCGGTGCGGTCCCCTACGGCACTGCGTAGGATCCTACGGTCTTGGCGTGCATCCGTGCGTCGCTGCGGTCCGGTCCCAGGTCGACGGGCACATGCACCTTCCGCCGACCACTGGCGACAACATCGATGTACTGTGGAGACCTCACGCCCCACGTGTTGAGCAATTCGGCGGTACGTCCACCCGGCCTCCCGCATGCCCACTATACGCCCTCGCTCAAAGTCCGTCAACTGCACATACGGTTCACGTCCACGCTGTCGCGGCATGCTACCAGTGTTAAAGACTGCGATGGAGCTCCGTATGCCACGGCAAACTGGCTGACACTGACGGCGGCGGTGGACAAATGCTGCGCAGCTAGCGCCATTCGACGGCCAACACCGCGGTTCCTGGTGTGTCCGCTGTGCCGTGCGTGTGATCATTGCTTGCACAGCCCTCTCGCAGTGTCCGGAGCAAGTATGGTGGGTCTGACACACCGGTGTCAATGTGTTCTTTTTTCCATTTCCAGGAGTGTACATTGTGTTAGACGCCAAATTTCTTTATTTAAAGAATTTCACCCAGAGGACAACATTTTTGCATTGACAACCTTATAATTATTAAGCCTGAAAATTAAGTGGAAGATGTAAATAAGTTTAATTAACATTGTTGTGATACTAGACTTTTGCTTAACCATCACTGAGTAAAACCCTAGTTACTAAAGAAATTTTTCCAAATTGAAGCTAATAAACCCTATCAGAGATCGCCTATGGGCTATGAAAGGTTAAATAACTTCGTAATTTTATGAACTGAAAGGAAAACAAATGCAAATTTTAAAAACGTAATTGCAAAATTGGCGAAAATAAAATCCAGAAGATTTTAAATAAAAGTAATTTAGATACTGAAATTTCTAATATTTAAGATCTTCTGTTTAACTAAATCGTTATTTTTTGTATTTGTACTTGTAAAATGTTAAAGTTTTTATGTAAATATTAATGACTTTAGAGAAGCAATTTGAGTTTATAATTATAATTATAGGTATAGAAAATAAAGAGTTTTAAATCGTGGGTTTGTAAGAGCTTATGACGGAGTGCAATATCTTAAATTTCCTCACATTCTCAAATCCCACTGTATGCTATTGAAGATGGGATAGCAAAAGCACTACCAAGTGTCTTCGATTACCACTAACCTTAATTCCTACGAGTAACTGTCAGCTGTAGAAGTCTTGTTGTTGTCCGGCGATTTCACTTACATTAGCAGCCCATCTTATTTTGTGCGAACTTAAAACAAACAGACGATTTTAGATGAGCTTTGTTAACAATGGAAAGGACACAATGTGTGTCAGCAAAATTGTGGCGCAAGTTCGTGATAACGAAAGTAGGCCTGGCTGTCAATTGTGTCGATTTGTAATACGTAAGAGGTAGAGTTATGAAGAACTGAGTCTTCAAATGTTCGATAAGCACACATTTTTATGTCAGTGCTCTCAAGTACTTGAAAATCGAGCAATGTTCTGAGCATTATCTTAAACAGTATTATTATTATTTTCAATTCACAATTGCAAATGGTTAATTTTATTGTACTTATTTCAAAACCATATCGGTTTAACCATGACGACTTCCTTACTTGAACTTTGAAAATATAATTCTCAGATAAAATATAATAACTACGCTCTTACATAAACTCTATAGATCTAGGTGTTCAATCGAAGTCCGAACACATACTGAGTGCATAAAAAAACTTAAAATGGTTCAAAAGCCGATGTAACAATTTCTAACTTGTTTGCAAAACAACAGTCCAACGTATAGGTTCTATAGTGCCATGTAGTCAGTGTTGCCACTTACTTAAGGGTCAAACACACCAGAGAAGCTCTGTGAGCTTCTTGCACATCCGTAGGTATCTTGTAACAACCAAACAAATACGTCCACTGTGGGCTCCACAGGCTAAAAAACTTTGCACATGCCTCACCAAGTTCTTCACAAAGACCTTGAATTCCACTACTTTGTATATAAATTCCAATCCCCTTTTCTTGACGTTTCACTTTTAGATCCAATGGACAGTATTTTTTCTTGGTGTGATGCCACAGTTTACAGGGACTTGTAGCTAACTTCATCCTAGCAGTTCCTATGTCTTATCCCATTACAATCTAGATACCAGAGTGCTGGATCCAAGATTTATTTTCCGTGCACTTACTCTCTGGTGGATTCGTAAGGTGTAACAGCATATGTACATCAATACAAGGACAATATGACACAAATTTTCTGTAGTTATGTTTAGCAGAATTCTTAGATCCTGCAATGACTTTTTAACTTTCACCTTTCAGTGGACAGAGATGTAGCTCAATCAGCAAACTATTAACACCAAGTTATCACGGAATCAGTTGACGAGTTTAAGTCAACATATACAGGGATGATCCAGAAAGTGAAGAACGATTGCGTACTACACACACCGGTGATACCACATAACCGCGATTGTAAGAGTGCCAATTAGCTCCATCGTCTCAATGTCATTCGAATTTTGTTGCAGAGCGGTCACGCCCCTCTATTCTGAAACCTTTAGAAATAGTGGCGCCGACTGAAAATCCCTCCAAATGCGAAGTGTCATTCGTTTTCTGAATGCACAAAAATTCTGGCCTGTCGAAATTTATAGCCAAATAATGATTTTTTTTGCTGGTGGTGGAATGAGCGACTTTTGATTGAGATGGAATGTTATAAGCAAAGGCGTTTTTGGCTCATGACAATGGGCTGCCTCACGCATCAGCTCGAACACAGCGAGAGATTCAAGCTCTTAAATGAGAAATTTCTACGATAACGATGGAATCCGAAGAAATGAATTAAAATATGTGCCACAGCCAGCCCTTGAACCCGGGTCTTCTTGCTTTTTTTACTTTTTATTTGTTTTTTCACGGAGGGAGGGTGGGGAGGGCAGAGCGGGCAGGGGTCGTAGCCCGAGGCCTGGCCACAGTGTCCTCCTCGCCCGTCAAGGTATCAGGGACAGTGAGGGAAAATCAACTGTGGGAATTTGTTGTATTTTTATATTTTTTATTTTTATTATTTTATTTCTATTTATTTATTCTTTAAATATATTTGTAATTTGTATTCAGTCCGGAACCGTGCTGCTGCTACGGTCGCAGGTTCGAACCCTGCGTCGGGCACGGATGTGTGTGATGTCCTTAGGTTAGTTAGGTTTAAGTAGTTCTAAGTGTAGGGGACTGATGACCTCAGATGTTAAGTCCCATAGTGCTTAGAGCCATTTGAACCATTTGTAATTTGTATTTCCTGTATTCCACACTGAAAATACGTATACCTAGCACCGCATCGTGCTCTGAGTAAACAAAACAAATATCTCCGTACTTTCCTACACCGAGGTAATATACATGGGGAAACGAAAAACGTGCTTCGTATACGATGCAGAAGGGTGTGTCGATACTCTCCTTACACTTCATCATCCAGGTACGTCTTCACGCATGTCGTATGTTATTCCACCGATAATCGGACATGTTCTTGTCAGCTCAGTCAATGGGTATCTTCTCCTACCTGTTGATGATCCAGCTGCACGGAGGGTCGCGTAGGGCACTCTGCAAGTAATTAGAAAAATACTGTCCATATTTTGGGCTCCATACAATCTTGCAATGACGTTCTTGTACGTAGTTCCAAAAGTCCAGTGCATCTTTAGGTCTATCGTGAAATAAGTAGTTTACCGCATGCCCATGGACCCAAGTGACTGCTTTGGTTTTGGTCCGTGGGAAATACCGTTCATCTGGAAATAGTAGAAGCCGAGGTGTGATGTGTTCCGGAGTAAGTCGTTGAAAATACTACAAAATTAGTCACACCAAGCCCCATACGTCTTCTGCCGCGCCACATGTGAGACGGTGCTCGTCTATGTTCGGTACTCCGCAGTCTGCACATAGAGGCGAGTCCGCCATATTTATCTTGTGGAGGTGTGATCGGGTGATTTGTTTACCTTTGAGTGGGGTGTACAATGCGGATCGCACGTCTGTATCCAGTGTAACCGTGTGTATCGTCCGC
Organism: Schistocerca serialis cubense; assembly: GCF_023864345.2. NCBI lineage: Eukaryota > Metazoa > Arthropoda > Insecta > Orthoptera > Acrididae > Schistocerca > Schistocerca serialis. The sequence continues at coordinate 168,537,387 of NC_064639.1, forward strand.
CACACCACCTTCCGACTAACCCGAGGGTTTTTGGCCTCCACGATGTTCGAAAGGCGCCTCTGCTGTAGAACGCGACATATATTCCGCGCCGACACCTGTTTCGTCGGTGGTACTGCAAGACGGACATAACTATGTTCAATGTAAAAGTGCCCGAAGTAGTAAAAGGGTGGGGGTATGCCTTGCGTCGTCAGTGAGGGCATAAGGGAGGACGGAGCTAAGGACTCTAGCAGAAAATCTATCAAGCTTTCCTAGTGGTGGCACCACAGCTTGGTGTGCGAGCTGACAAACAGGACCACCGCTCTGTCGTGGACATGGACTAAGCCAAAACCTCCTCTTTCTGGGGGAAGGGTCAGCGTCTCATAACTTACTTTGAAGAGCATGCCTGTACTAACGTAGGCTCCGAATGCCGCTAATAGGCGTCGTGTCATCAGTAATGGTACTGGAAGGACACGCGCGATGTGTGGAAGGCGCGATGCGAGGTAAACATTGCCGAAGTTTGTCCTTTGGAGAATGTCTAGGGTCTGCTGCCGAAGGTTGGAGATATAGACCCGAATTTGTTGTAATAAGCGGTGATAGTTAAGGGCCGCAGTGCTCTGTATATCGTAGTGAAACTCTATTCCGAGACATTTGACAGTGTCATTAAGCTGTAGGGGGTACCATAGTAAGCAGGAATGCTAGCCATTATACAGTATTACCACAGTACTGTAACTAACATTGCTGCAAGGACTACTCAAGCCCAATGACGTCCATGACACAAACTTCAGTTCTCACCTTCAGCTTATTTTCCCCTTCTTAGATCGTCACTATTGCTCAAGCTCTCCAGCATTGGATCAGCACCCCAGTTTTGGACGTAATGGGGAAATGCTGTATCTCAGGTGTTATTGATCTATAGATCTTATAATTTAGTTTTCCTTGATATGTCTGAGTCTCGTATCTACTATAGTGATAAGTCCCAGAAATGGCACAAATTTTAATTCATTACTTCAGCTTCCATAATTACTGTAGATAAAGATGAGACTCAAATGTCTGAAGGAAAATTTAATCAGAAAATCAGATATTTCTGGCCATCTTCTATACAGCTCAATTTTCACTTACTCCTGTAACCAAAGAAATTCTTTGGTGGAAATCAGTTTGCAAACGACGAAGGCCTTATACAGGCAGTGATAACCTAGCTCAGATCTTTGGTGGTAGAGGAGTACAACACAGGAATCGAAAAATAGGTTCCCATGTTACAGAAAGTGCCTTGACAATTACGGCAAATGTATTGAAATATAGGCTAATGTGCTGTAACTTCGTAAATAAAGTTTTGTGTTAATTTCTTTTCATTTAATTATGCCAAAGCATTCTTTACTTTCTGAACGACCCTTGTATAATTCCAATTTAATGAAAGTAAAAGCAGATGAACTTTGTATGACAGGTTGTGGTATTAGCTTATGTAGAAGCTCCATAACTTACAGGGATGTGAAATGGGAAACTACTAGTAGATAACGAAAGACATTACAATTTTGAATTGGTATGTACATTTCTTTCAGAAATAGTGTCTGTCTTACATATAGTGTCACATCAGAAACGTTTCTTTATTAGTGACTTTTCAGCTAGTTGTTTCTCATGAGATCACATCGTTAGAGCCCTGTCAGTGTGGTCAGCAGCATTCAGAAGACAGCTGTAAGCTTGCGTCGGGAGCTGTGCTGATACTGCTTCATGTTTCGGCGGCACAGGAGCATGCGGGTGAAGTAAGCACACTGTCTGCAGCTGGATGAATGCTGAACTGCAGCAGAATGATGGCGTACGTGACGACGGCAGCCACGTAGCCCGTCAGCAGCCTGCCGTCCACGCTGAACAGGGAACACGCGCTGAACGTGACAGGGCAGCAGCGCAGCTGGTGAGACAGCTGGCGCAGCTGTTGGGACAGCTCCTCACTGCCGCCACCTGTGGTGTGGTAGACACTGACTTCAGTCAATGAGCCACAATAAAAGTATCAGTTAAGACTGCTGAGCCGAGACATTATGGCGACTGCTTACAGAGATAGTGAAAGGCACCCATTGGCGTTGCAGGTACGCGTCACTCAGGAAACTGTGTGTGAGTAAATGGAGCTGAGATAAATGGGGAATCATTCTAGAAATGATACACTCACAAAATGGGGGAGGCCACTGATCTACTCGATTTTGTCGAAAGGTAGGTTGTTATCGTCTGCTGCCATTGAATCAAACATATCCCTAACAAAAAAGCTGTTCAGCTGTTTGCAAGCTTCAGTCATAAGCTGCAGCTTTGGAAAGTAGTTGAAGTATAGTGAAACCATGGACAATGTTTCGAAGCTCTCAGTGACACACATTGTTGAACATGGGCTCTCCACCAGACGAATCATACATATGGTCCAATCACATTAATGTGACCACTGCCTATATTCAACACCAACATGCAACAGCCGCTCGTAGTCGGCAGGTTGTAGTACTCACAGTATAGGGAATATAACGTATGTCAGTATAAAGCATGTCAGACGGCTAAAGAAAACATTGCAGCCGTTGTCATAATGTGTTTAAGGCTCGATCATTAGCTTTCAGGCCAAGAGTGCAAATATTTTCAAAACGGCTTAGTTTGTAAACCGTTCACATGCCTCTACGGTTAAAGTACACCATGCATGCAAAATGTCCCTATCTGAAACCGACGGTAGCCATGATGCACTACTGGTCATAGAGTGGGTGAATGACAGCTGTGTAAATGTGTATGGCCAAATAGATATGAAGCTGCTGAGGAACGGATCTCTCTGTTGAACCAAAGGGCTACCAACTGCTTCACCTCAACGAATGTTCAGTAATCACTGGAGCATATGGGCCTCCACATAGCAACAGGTGACCTTTCTGTATTAATCATGTTTTGTGCTCCATCAGATATACGACATTTGGCATGAGCTGCGTGAAACTTTTGAAAACATGTTCTGGCCTGGGAAATGTTTTCATGCCATTCTCCAGGTTCGCACCTTAGATTCTCACCTGAGAAACCTAGTGCAGCTAGACACTTCATGGCATCATATCCCTGCCGGTACTTTCCAGAACCTCATTGGCTCTCTTCGTGCACGTCTTGCAGCTATCCATGCTGAAAAATGTGGTTACTGATGTTTTCGACTGTTGGTCACTTTAATATAACTGGAAAATATATGTTCCCATTTTGACCCAATGAAACTGACAGTTACGATTGTAGTGGGCAGCTAATCATCAAGATTCGATGATGGATCGATGGAAACGACTCACCCGATCGGATGGATCACATTATTGATACAACATATCGATGGTTGTGTATAAATATGCCGTCATCCAGGCGAACACTTGCTCGAAATATGCTCTGCATCTTGAACATACTCCTGGGCTTGTGTGGGACCTGTGGTAGTAATCGAAGATACCGTGACAGCTGCACTCTATGTGCGCATTGGTGCAGGTCATCTGTATCCCTTTATGCGCGTTGGCATCCTCAATGGTAACGGTATATTCCAGCAGCTTAACTGTATGTGTCACATGGCCAGAATCGTGCTACAGTGGTTTGAGTAGCATGATAGTCAACTCAGATGCATGAAAAAATTGACAGTACGACAATATGATGATTATGGTGATAACATGACATCCTTTTAATATATTGAACCTATGAAGCACGTTTTACAAAAAAAAAAATAGTTTTCCTAAATATCGTTCCCAGAGAATTGGTCTGATCTTAAGCCAATAGAACATTCTTGAGACACTACTGGATGCTACATCCTTGTGCAGACTACCAGCCACATAGTCTGGATCGTATGAAAGATTTGTTGAATACTATGCCATGCCATGCCATGCCATGCCATGCCATGCAAAATCACTACTGTATTGCATTCCAAAGCAGACATTATTGAATACGTGCTCCTGATGTTTTTGCTTATCAGCATATGACTTATTGTTTGGTGTATATGAAGATAGTACCTGCTGTTTCGGACGTGTCCGGAAGAACAGATACCACCTTCATATAGTTAAGGCCATTGACCTTTTGTGCGAATGCACACGTATTGCCCGAACTCTTACGGGACTCGGTAAGATTGTCGGCCGCGAGCAATGAGTGTAATAGGCAGGGGCACTGCGTCTCCCTGCTGTCGCACTATCCTCTGTGCCCTCGGTGGCGCAGATGGATAGAGCGTCTGCCATGCAAGCAAGAGATCATGGGTTTGAGTCCCGAATGGGGCACACATTTTCAAATGTCCCTGTTGATGTATAGCAACGCCTGTCGACAGCGTAGGATCTTGATTTAATTACCATCTCATACTGTTTAATGGTCTTATTGAGTTACTGCTTATTTTCTTATTACAAAAAGCGGAAGCCAACATGCACTGACAATTAGTGACTCTCAAGATTTATATTAATTGTTATTTGTTGCCAAGCGGACAGGTGTGTTTTCACAACTGTTTACTATTCAGGTGGTCTCATGAACTGACTGCTCGAAATAACTTTCAGAGAAGTCGTTAAGCACAATTTCGGATGACGTTTTATGCGTACTTCCAGATATAAACATGTATTTTAGCTAACATATCGAGGATAAATTGAGGTCACCACCAACTATAATTCTCTTCAGCAATCATATCATCTTAATTGGTTGGTCTGTAAAAGCATCCAACTAACTGTTTATTGTGGTTGCCAAGAATGATCTCTACCCATGCTAACTATCTGCTTCAATTTCGCTGCAGGATAAACTACTTGTAACAGCAAAAAAAACGCCACAGCCATCTGTATTTAGCCTATGTAGCCTGTCCTTTCCGAACACCATTAGGTCCTTGGTATAAATTTCGGCTGAACATATCGCCGGGATTTGCTAGCTTTTAGTGTCTACAACGATTTGAGCATCAGTGCTTTCTATTAGCGCTTGTAGCTCTAGTACTTTTCGTACACAGCTACGGTAATTTACATCTGTTATACCGATGGTTCCTAGATCTACATTCTTCTGGTGCTTGACCTTCGCCCTTTGAGAGTAAAGCCCTTTCTGTGTTTCAGTGAGGCCATCTATCCTAACCAAAGACTCATTCCAAACCACTCAGTCCCTTCTACCCGAGTAGCCGTTTCGTGTGTGTAATGGACTCCTATACAGCGGCACCCAAAACTCCAGCACTCTACGACGTAAGTCGAGGAATCTGGACCCTACAAGGTCGCACAACCGTCTCAGCCTCTGATTCAGACCCTCCACTAGGCCCTGTACCAGAGGTTGTGAGTTAACGAGCATTGCGCTCTCATTTAAATAAATGGTCGAAAGAGTCACCCTACAGGAATTGTGAAACGAGCCCTGTGGTCCAGGACCGCGTGCTACAAAGGGCGTAGATTCACCACGAGATGGGGAAACTCACACGCATCTACTGTCTATTGAGGCCTAAGAGCCGTAGTGTGCGAGTGAGACAGAGGAGAACCTACGCCATAGGGAAAACCAGTAGAAGGCGTTTGTGGCTAAGGAGACGTAGCAGTGTTAAATATGGCGGACCTAAGGTCGGCCATAGAGGGAAACACTTATGAAAACTATTTAATTCTGTAGTAGTGCAGAGAATGAAGCCACAGTAATTTTAATCTGTCATCCTCCATAGAAATATATGGTGATCCCAATAAAACTTGGATATTTATCATATCTATAATAGTTTAGGATTTACTGTTAAAGTGAAATTAACAAGTTTTGTAACAATAGACCTGAATGCTAAAATCTGAACGCGTTGGTCGATCTTAACGATCGACATTTCATATTGAAGCGCATCACTAAAATGACAAACGCTGTAAATATCAACTCTGTAACTTTATTTGTTTAAAAGGTATAGTAGATTTAAATTATCAGTTTTTACAGTTAAGCATCAGATCATCATTTCCTCCACACAAAACACATTGAACTATGTCAGCATGACAGCTTATTGAATCATTAGGTAATAGAATATTTGTTGTAAAGTTAAGTGCATAATAGTTACTTTTGTTCTTTATTTATTTATCAGAAAGCACATTTGTGCAAGGCTACTGGCCGTGACATTCAAAGTTAAGAAGGAAATTGTATTGGTTTTATGTAAAGGAATTTAACGTTTATTATGTACTGGGTATTATTGTTGCTTTATTTAGAACGTGAAAGTGGCCAAGCTTTGATTATTTAAATGTGTTAAAATGTAAAGTAATGTAGAATAAGCTGTAGCCAATCAGATGGACGGCTTCAGGAAAGGGAACTGCGCTAGTCAGTTGAGCGAAGGTGTTCGGCGCGCGGGAAACGCGGTCGGAGACGGGCAGAGGGACAGTTCTGGGGCAGACGCGAAAGCGGACAGTTCGCCTGGAGACACCAAAGGGTACAATTAGGATTGAGACGCGAAAGCGGACAGTCGGTCTTTAGCCAGCTAAGAAGTGAAATGTCGCGTTGCGTGGTATCGCGGGACTTCGTCTCTGAGTGGTGAGAAGCCGCACGCCTGGTGTTAACCCTAACTTTTCGCATAGTTAACGAGGTGGAGTATCGAACTCGTAATTCCTCGGTGAGATTGTGAATGATCGAACTGTTCAAGTGGGTGTGCCCTCGACTGTAATAGTAATTCTAAATACGTCCACTTTCGCTGTTAGTTTTCTTTCTGAATAAACATTATTCTAACCAATTAGCAACTGTGTGGCCTACATCATTTATGGGTCGTTAATTTTTTTCTCGATATTATTATTACTGTTGTTAAATTACTGTATATCGTATACTGTTGTTACATGTTATGTTTACATTGTATGGTTCATACAATCTCGCAAACTTACCATCAGCCTGACAGTTTAACCAAAGGTTCACAAGGGTCTAATTTTGGGCATGTAATGCGAGATGTGCGGTTTCGCGCCTGGACGAGTTTGAGCCAAGGCTTGTCGACGAAGAGGAACCACATGCGAGCCCGAACATCTTTGGCATGTTAGCTTGCAAGATCCACAATTGGTCCTGTCGACTATGCTACAAATTGTGAACTCTTCTTCTATCTCACAAGCAAGACTGGCAGCCATTTACCACTTCTGATAGTCTCTCGAAACCAGAGAGAACCTGTTCCGATGCAAAGCGACACGCGTCATTGGTACCAACGTGCGTCACCATCGGCAGTTGGCTGCACCCTGTGCTCTTCATAGCATCCACGTCTGGAATGATTACACCTGGTATGAACATGAAGTGCACACCTGTTTCTTTCCCTCTTTGACGGCCATATCCCATAACTCACCTAACTTTGGAGCTCCCACTACCAATAATCCCACCCTGTGTGACTGCCTGGATCTTGCAGGCTGAGAGGTTTCCTCTGAAACAGGACAAGTGACTGCATCTGCCAGACTGACATAGTCATCCACAATTAGGAACTGGAATCTGTTTGTCAGACTAATCAGGGAGGCCTTACGTTCTGCCCCGTGGGAAATCTTTCGATGCGTGCCACGCCTAGAGGTGACCCCCACTCGACTCCGGGTGAGGGTCAACATCAGTGCGAGTGATAAATGGACCGATCTGCAGACCCGTAGGTCGTGCTGGTTAGTCGACAACAGTGACGCTCATCCACTGACGCCTCTAGGTGTGTAACCGAAACCAACAAAGCCTGGAGCTGAGAGTGATGGGCCACCAACTCAACTTGCACCTGCACGGAGCAGTCACAGTCCCCATCCAAGATGGTGGAAAACTTCACTACATAGATTGATAAACGAATATCGACACGCGCTACGAAACTCTACTGTACACACTGACGAAAACGCGGGGACTGTGTCTAGTAAATTAGGTTACAACACAGTGATTCAAAAGCTGGACTATCAAAACACACTCATGAAAGTAAACGATTCTGGTTAGGAGTTTTTGTAAAATGTCACAAAATCGGTTACTTTCCAGCAGAAACGAAAACGCGAGGACTGTGTCTATTAAATAATATTAAACATGCATAAATTCAAAAACTAAACTACTAAAGCACACATACATGAACCTATATAATTGGCTCCTGGTTAGGAATTCTTGAAATGTCACAATATCGATTACTTCTCTCTTACTGATCAGCCTTGGTCTGCGACTCCTGCCTGCCTGAGTAACTACTGCTAATGAGCAATCAGTAGCTATTTTTTTTATTGGATTTTGGATTTAATTTTGGATTGGTTCGGACTATTGTGTTGCTACAGAAAATGGGAAATGCGATTCTATTTTAATAACAATGACGCCAAAAACGACCTACAAACAATTGGCATAAGAACTGGTACAGCATTGCTGAGACAACATAAGCCCTGCTGCAGTGTGTCGTGGCTTAAGGTACCTGTGTACGTGCAGCGCGCAAGACTGTCCCCCCCCCCCCCCCCCCCCCCTCCTGTAAGGTAGTTTCACTCTTTAGTCGCCGGACATCTGCTGTGCTGCAGAAAGGCACAACCCTAGTCTGGAAATACACCACAGCCATTAAAAATGCTACACCGGGGAAGAAATGCAGATGATAAACGGGTATCCATTGGGCAAATATTTTATACTAGAACTGACATGTGATTACATTTTCACGCAATTTGGGTGCATAGATCCTGAGAAATCAGTACCAAGAACAACCACCTCTGGCCGTAATATCGGCCTTGATACGCCTGGGCATTGAGTCAAACAGAGCTTGGATGGCGTGTACAGGTACAGCTGCCCATCCAGCTTCAACACGATACCACAGTTCATCAAGAGTAATGACTAGCGTATTGTGACGAGCCAGTTGCTCGGCCACCATTGACCAGACGTTTTCAGTTAGTGAGAGATCTGGAGAATGTACTGGCCAGGGCAGCAGTCGAACATTTTCTGTATCCAGAAAGGCCCGTACAGTACCTGCAACATGCGGCCGTGTATTATCCTGCTGAAATGTAGGGTTTCGCAGGAATCGAATGAAGGGTAGACCCACGGGTCGTAATACATCTGAAATGTAACGTCCACTGTTCAAAGTGCCGTCAATGCGAACAAGAGGTGACCGAGACGTTTAACCAATGGCAACCCATACCATCACGCCGGGTGATACGCCAGTATGGCGATGACGAATACACGCTTCCAATGTGCGTTCACCGCGATGTCGCCAAACACGGATGCGACCATCATGATGCTGTAAACAGAACCTGGATTCATCCGAAAAAATGACGTTTTTCCATTTGTGCACCCAGGTTCGTCGTTGAGTGCACCGTCGCAGGCGCTCCTGTCTGTGATGCAGTGCCAGGGGTAACCGCAGCCGTGGTCTCCGAGCTGATAGTCCATGCTCCTGAAAATGTCGTCGAACTGTTCGTGCAGATGGTTGTTGTCTTGCAAACGTCCCTATCTGTTGACTCAGGGCCGGCCCGAGTGGCCGGGCGGTTCTAGGCGCTACAGTCTGGAACCGCGCGACCGCTACGGTCGCAGGTTCGAATCCTGCCTCGGGCATGGGTGTGTGTGATGTCCTTAGGTTAGTTAGGTTTAAGTAGTTGTAAGTTCTAGGGGACTGATGACCTCAGAAGTTAAGTCCCATAGTGCTCAGAGACATTTGAACCATTTAACCACTTTGTTGACTCAGGGATCGAGACGTGGCTGCACGATCCGTTACAGCCATGCGGATAAGATGCCTGTCATATCGACTGCTAGTGATACGAGGCCGTTGGGATCCAGCACGGCGTTCCGTATTACCCTCCTGGCACCAACGATTCCATATTCTGCTAACAGTCATTTGATCTCGACCAACGCGACCAGCAATGTCGCGATATGATAAACCGCAATCGCGATAGGCTACAATCCGACCTTTATCATAGTCGGAAACGTGATGGTACGCATTTCTTCTCCTTACACGAGGCATCACAACAACGTTTCACCAGGCTACGCCGGTCAACTGCTGTTTGCATATGAGAAATCGGTTGGAAACTTTCCTCATGTCAGCACGTTGTAGGTGTCGCCACCGGCGCCAACCCTGTGTGAATGCTCTGACAAGCTAATCGTTTGCATATCATAGCATCTTCTTCCTGTCGGTTAAATTTCGCGTCTGTGGCACGTCATCTTCATGGTGTAGCAAATTTAATGACCAGTAGTGTATTTTTACAAAGTGTCGCAGCAATGCAGTACAATGCTTCATTTATGTTAATAGATTAAAGATTTATCCGCCATTTCTACGAAATACTAAAAGTGGAGTAAAATTATGGTAACAATAATAAATGAAAAACGTAACAACAATTCTTTCATAAAATAAATAAATTTACATAGTATCTGATCTGCTGCCTTTGTGTATATGACATGCCTTTACTTGCTTGTAGTCCGTTAAGGCGGCCAAATTAACAGGAAAAACAGAGTTCTTCAAGTTTTCACCCTTTAACATTGACTATTCGAAATGCCCAAATAGTGCTACGATCCCCGATTACATCATGACTTTTTAGTAGAGTTTCAAACAATTATAAGTCTATAAGAGAATACTGGTCAGTTTTTTTAGTATTCAACCACTTACTACTTTTCAAGAAATGCAGCGAGCGGTGGACGTACTAAATTTTCTTTTATTTGCCTACTTAATTTAATGTTTTGATTCTATGTGTCTTAAAACTGAGAGAGTCAAAAATTTTTCTGTCTTTGTTCGATTATTCGTATGTTACTGTAAACAACAGGAATAAAAAAACAACAATCGGTTACTTCAGAAACTAATTATTTTGATCGCTTTTAACAGTCGGATTAAACTGGTGGGGAAAATAACCGATAAACAACGAAGATCGGTTGTTTCACCTATAAGAATATAATCAAAAACATAATTAGACAGCCTATTCACTTACTTGTTGCTCTACTCTAGTGTTTATCACTAGAAGTTTCTCTGTCAACTTCGAATTACACCAATATTTGTAATCTAATTTCCGTATGCTCGTTCCATTTAGTCAATACGACAGCACAGTTGCATATGTAACTCAAAATTGTGCTAGAAATATACTGGGCACTGCGATGCGATCACTCTAGATGAGTGAAATATTAGCAACTTGGAAGTCTCATTCGTTAATTATAAATTAAAAAGTACAAATGTTTGTACTCTGATAGAAGTTAAACAAAATATTCATTTTAATAGTTAATGTTATCGTATTATCGAGTGTATTTCTGATTTGTATTGCACTCTTAAAAGTCAAAGGAACTGAACTGAAAACGTAATTTCAAATAGAAAACGAAAATTGTGATCTTCTATGCGACTGTATAAAAAGTAGAATGTTGGTGTTAAAAACATTTCTATTGTGTTCTATCGCTGGGTTTAGTGTCTTCTGTGGCGACACATCGCCTTCCAGAGTTGTGAAATAAGGAAGGTTATGGAATACAGGTTGTGTTGTTGTTGTTGTTGTCTTCAACACTGGTTTCATGCTGCTCTCCATTCTAGTCCATCCTGTGTAAGCCCGTTCATCTCCCCATAGCTAATGTAACATACATCTGCATTTGAACCTGCTTATTGTATTAGAATCTTTGTCTCTCTCTCTGCAGTCTTTAGCCTCCACCCCCACCGCAACATATCCATCCATTAACAAACAGACGATTGCTTGGTGCCTGAAGTCTATGCTATCTCTGTTTTTAGTCAGTTTGAATTCCATTAAGCAATCTCTTCTTTGAGTCAGGCTGTGATATAATTTTTTTTTATTTCTCCAATACGTTTCACTCATTTTCCCTGCATTACTTGGTCTACTCATCTTATCTTCAGCATTCTTATGTAGCACCACATTTCAAAAGCTTCTCTTCTCTTCTCGTTGGAACTGTTTATCGTCCACATTTCACTTCTGTATAGGGCTACACCAAAGAAAAACATCTAGCGACGAGACTCCCTATTTGATAATAAATTTCCCTTTTTCATAAATGCTTTTCTTGCTATTTTATAGTTCGCATTTTACATCGTCTCAGTTTTGCTGCCCAGATAGTAAACTTCATCTACTACTAGTAGTGTCTGATTTCCTAATCGAATCCCCGCATCATAGCCTGATGTGCAAATTGTGTATAACTCGTCACTCTCCGTATTTTACTCCTCTTGCCAATTTCAAAGAGCATTTTCCATTCAATATTGTCCAAAGCTTCCTCTTAACTTACAAATGCAATGAACATAGACTTGCCTTTGTTTCATATATCTTCTACGATACGTTTTAGGGTCACTATTGCCTCGTGTACTGATACATTTTGCCAAAACACGGTCTAATATTCCCTGAGGTTGGCTTCCTACAGATCATTCATTCTTCCGTAGGTAATTAGTGTCAGTGTCCTGAAAACACGATTTATTAAACCGGTTGTTTGTTAATATTCATTCCTATCAGCGCTTGCTTGTTTTGTGATTTGAATTATTATGTTCTCGTTGAAGTCTGAGAATATTTTCCCCCTGTCATAATTCCTGGACTCTATTTTCAATTGCTTGGTCACGGCTAGTTCACCCACGGCTCTGTATTAATCTGAGGGAAAATCGTCTACTCCAGGGTCAAACTTTCGGAAAAATTAATTGCTGTACTTTAACAACAGATTGAGACGATAAATATTTCAGAATGTGGATCGATGAGAACTCAGTTTCAAATTTCAAGCTGTAGAACGGCTCTCTGAGAAGACACGACCTATAAAATGACGAAAGTCGTTACTGGTCCTGCCGGCTGTTCGCTGCAGAGAAAGCGAGAGCAGTTGTGTAAATGGAAAGAACGGTTGTGAAACCAAAGGATGCGCCCCTGTGAAGCTGCACAAAGTGTTCTGGGACGTAAATGGTGATAGCGTCCAATTTAGTACTACTTTCATGAGTGACAGGTAGTTCGCATCTACTCCTAAATACCAAGTATATTTTTAAATAAAGTCTGTTTCTGAATGAGAATGACAATGACACGCTATCGCTGCAATGCCCATGCGCATCTACTCCCAGCATGGTTTGCGCGCATATCGTCAGACTGCAGTCTGAGCTGCATATGTTAGTAACGTTTAAGAAAACTGAGTTGCTTGCCGACTGTGAGATATGATCTTGAATTCAATTATTGTGTCCAAGAAACATAGCAACAAAGTAAATTCGCTGAAAGATTTGCGAAGTTTATGGTGATAATGCTATGAGTGACCGTGGAGTTCGAAAATGTGTTGGATGTTCAAGGATGGGGGTTAATGTGCGTCATGAGTCACGTCCTGACCAAGGTTTTCTGAATTCTGAAGATTTGGGTAGTGATGTTAACAACAAAATTCAAGAGGACAGACGATTCACGATTTCAAAGTTATCAATTCGTTTCCGTAGGATTCAAGGTCACTTTTCTACACCATTATTTCGGGGAAGCCGAATTATCGAAAACTGTTTTTCAGGTTGATTTCAAGACTGTTTTCTGGCAGTCACAAAACTAATATGCTGGGCTGTGATGTTTCGTTTTTAACTTTAGACAGTCAGGAAAGAGATGAGACTTGGGCGTTTCACATGACTCCTGGATCAAAGCAACAGTCAATGAACAGAGTGAAAGCCACCCAGACAACTTCATCATGTAGGACCATGATAATGTGTTAGTGGATTAGATGCCGAGTCGTCCAATACTTATTCTGATGCGTTTTATGTGACCTTGGGTAACTCTGTCATGCCAAACAAAAGAAGCAGTTGGGCGCTAATGACCTCAGTAGTTGAGCGCCCTTAAACCCCAAACAAAAAAAAAAAAAAAAAAAAAAAAAAAAGAAGAAGCAGCATCACCTAGGGTCTTTCGGAATATGTTAAGACAGTGTCAGACCACATGTTAGCACACAAACCCAACGTCCAGCAAGTCTTTTGGATGGGAACAACTGTCCAGACCGTTCACCCAGTGAGTTGCACTTGTTTCAGTACATCCTTGGTGGTCAACTGTCTGACGACGACGAAGAAGTGCAGACTGGTTTTCTTCACAGGCAACCGATTTCTTTGACTTCGGAGTACAAAAGATCTTTGAGCGGTTGACAAATGTTTGAACAACAAACGAAATTATATAGAAATATAAGTAAAAGCATCTAGACTATGGATAAAATATATTTAACGATACTTACAGTACTTTTCTTCTTATTAAGAAAAGGAGCTTATTTCAGAAACACTCATCCTATTAAACCTCTACCATTACTAGATGAGACAGGTTCGCATATGCTGCCGCCAGCAGCACATCTTTACTACAAATAAAATTACATTCCCACTTTGAATCTGGCTACAGTGTAACGAAGACCGAAGGAAGTTCCGGGTTTAACGTTCGTCGACGATAAGATCATTAGAGTCACAGCGTACATTCTAATTGGGGAAGAATTTCAAAGAAAGTGTCTTTTCGAATAGTCCATTGCGGCATTTGCTTTAAATAATGTAGGAAAATCTAGATACCCGGTATGGAGGTTTGAACCAATGTCCTGCCGAATGCGAGACCCTTGTCTTACCACTGCACCTACTCTTTCGGTCTCTTGCTAGAGAAAACAATGTCTGCAGGGTATTTTCGAGTGGAACAGGATAATGAACACAGGAATGCAGGTAGCATACGACTGCCGGCACTCGACATGTCGTGCTGTAGAAGGATGCTGAGGAAGCTGCAGGCAGAGATGATCGTACTCCTTCAGACAATAAGTGAGGTACAGAATCTTTGAACTGTTTTAGAACAAGAAGAAGAAACATCCGAGTGGGAAATGCACACATTCATTTATCATAATCATAAAGTAATGAGGCCTCACAAGGGATAAATCACGCTTACTCTTGCTACAGGGCAGACAAGGAATGAAACAATTTACATTCAGAAAGACTGAGGGAAAGAAAAGTGCTGCTAATTGAGGTATATGTTTCCGTTCAAGGGACAGTGTGTCTGTTGAACTAAATTCACTGACATGAAAAGAATGGAATCAGTGGGATGGCATCAGTGAAATGAAATTACGTGAAACTGCAACGTCATATACTGATAAGCCTAAAGATTACGACCACTTGCTTAGTAGCTTGTTTCTCCGTGTTTGGAACGAAATATATCACTGATTCTGCGTATCAGAGATCCAACACGAGTGGTCTAAGGCAATGCAGTCATGGACTGTGCGGCTGGTCCCGGTGGAAGTTCGAGTCCTCCCCCGGGCATGGGTGTGTGTGTTTGTCCTTACGATAATTTAGGTTAAGTACTGTGTAAGCTTAGGGACTGATGACCTTAGCAGTTAAGTCCCATAATATTTCACAAACATTTGAACATTTTTTGGTCCGACAGTTTGTTGGTAGGTTCCTGGAGGTGTGCCTCATTTGATGTTTGCGCACAGGTCATGTAATTCGCGAAGGCAAGCGGGCCGCCGATTTTGTGTAAGCGGTTATCGCGCCAGATAGCAACCCAAATGGGTTCTCCGAGGAAACATCAAGCCTGAAGGGATGCAGGTGGTTCACAGCTGTCAGCGTGTCTTCGATTACTGCCACAGGTCCCACGCAAGCGCAGGATAATGTCTCCCATAGCATAATATTACACCGACTAGCCTGCGTCCGTGGCGCGCCGACATTTCAAGCCGCCGATCACCTCTATGACTGCGTTTCTGAAGACGACCATCGACCAAGTGTGGCAAAAATGTGATTCATCTGAAGAACCGACACGTTTCCATTGATCGACAGTCGAATCCTAATGGAGGGTCCCTTCTTTAATCGTAGCTGACGATGTCGTTAGGTCAACATGTGAATACGTAGGTTTGCTCTGTTGCGGAGCTCCATGTTCAACAATTGACCATGAACGGTGTGCTCCGAAACATTTGTGCGTGCACCAGCATTGTAGGTTAAAGACGGGGGATACGGCTACTAACAATTCATTTACAAGACTTAAGGTTTTCGTTTAACTTCAATGTGTTTCGTGAACCATAACGATATTTTCAAGAGTTACTGTGTCGTTTTGGCTATTATATTTGTTTCAATTGATCACCTATTATTAAATGAACGTTGGAGTTGTTAAATTTCTCGAGAAACACACCTAAAACGAAACTGACGGAAAAAGTAGTACTCATTAGTTTTATTTAATCACAAGATATTCCGTCTATATATTGGTGAAAAACTTTCACATTTTCGGTTGCTTTTCAAATGATGTAACATGTTTGTGACTGCATTACATGATTCATTTTTGATTTAATGACGTATTACAATGCAAATAACGTACTATTTTCGTTTACACAAATATTGTAAGGATGCTCCAAGGAGAGATACTTACTTTTTTTTTTTTTACTTTCTTGTATACACTGCAAGAGATTTGATATGCTCACTTGTATACTGCGGGACTCAAGTTCTCCTCACGACCTGCTGCTTTACTTGATAAGTATTAAATTTATACATTTGAGTATACAATCATGCAATACTATCGTACTATAGTAGTTCACGAAAACAGATAAAGGGAAATGAAACAGTGCACTGCGAAGAAGTAGCAGCGAGTGTGGTATGCGGAAGACCAACGTTTTGTGACCAAATGAAAGTATTTGCAAATATTTTGTTTGTTCGTTAGTTTCGCCTGAGACGCTTCTCTCGTAAAAAAATTAACTGTGCTATCATTTACTGCCAGGGGAACAATTGAAGCTGACGTAACACTCACAAAATCAATGTACCTCATCAAAATGAAGCTGTAGCTCTAAAATGCTTTGGTCTTTAAAGGAAAAAGACGAAGTTGTGTCGAAAAACGGCGTATTAATAGCTAAACTATCGCTAACCTAAATTAAATCGTCGTATTTAAAATTATTTGTGTGAAAACATGTGTTACGATCTAGACTGAATTTACGAGATCTTTTATATGTAAAACTAGGACATTACCTTACACATTTTTCTCTCAACCCATCTCAGAGAGTAAATTCTGGCCGAAAAGATATGGCTTGTTACTCCATGACTTTCCATCTGACCGGGTTCTGAGCGTTAGCTTAGCTAGAGTAGTAGCTAGTACTGCACAAACCTGCGATAGTCAAAGTCAGTAATTCTTCTGAGATGATGATTGTGCTGTTCGCTTCCGCAGACGTCGATTGGCAGGTAACAACTAAAGCTGTTATTTGTAGAAGTAACACAACACAATAACATATGGAGGTTACTTTTTCCGCTGGTGTTGCTGTAGATCCATACAATAAAAATGTAATAGCCAAGAATACGGACTGGATACTTGTCATTAGATTTTGTACCACATGTATGACGATGAGTGGAGCGTACGAGTCATTCAAACAGGAAATCAATTTTCTTAGTTTCAAGTGGGAAACCTGAACGTTCAGTACTCGTTTTCTCGGTTGTGGAAGATGCCTCTGTGTAACATGTAAGTGGTGCACTGTGGAAACACAGTGTAACGAGGTTGTCTGAAGCACAGACGACATGTCGCGTGACGGACAGGCTTGGAATTCACACTGAAAGCTTTCCTTCAAAGCGACGTTGAGAGCCTTGAACCTTTGGCAGAGAACTGAACAAACTACTGCAAACTGAATTACGATCAGAAATGTCACGAAGTTGTCAACTATTATAGCTACATGAAAATGAGATCGTGAAGAGATGTAATAACAACAGGCGGCTATAGAGCCTAACAAGATGAACGATGACGCAGAAACCAGAAGGAAGCTTAATTTGTCATCTCTTTGCCGTGCGGTACATCCAACCGACATTTCAGCAAACTGGATGTCTTCCATGAATTCCACAAAGGTTTTCCTGCGATTGCACATGAAGAGCAGGATGGAAGAAACTGACATAGTGGTACATATTGTGCAGATCACTAAACCTGGTATGGACCATTTGTGCCAAAACTGCTCGTTCATTAAAACAATGGCTTGTTGTACCCCGCCATACCCTAAGTACAGGATTACTATTGACACAGTGAAACTGTAGACACGGGAGCACGTAGCTAGCAAAACGCTACGTGGTCGACTCAGAGGCACCCCAGAAACTGCAGACAGTAAAACTACCGGCAGCAGGCTCTTCACTATACCCGTACACCTTCCAGTGAACACGAGTGGCGCCATAGTTCCCCATGGACGAGTGTGGACTGAGTCCAAATTGCTTTGAGTTTTAGCCTCAGACGAGAGTCCTTCCATAAACTTCATCAAACATTTATTAAGTACATGAGCTCCTCAGATCAATATTTCACTGATGGAAAGTAGAGAGCAATATCTAGCACAATACTGACACCGTTTCCGCACCGCAATTCACTGGCACATTTTCGCTATTGTTTGATATTAAAATCGATTGTGGCAGAGTTATTGCCGGTAACGCTTTGTGCACATGCCCTTC
The DNA here is from genome assembly GCF_023864345.2 of Schistocerca serialis cubense. Lineage (NCBI taxonomy): Eukaryota > Metazoa > Arthropoda > Insecta > Orthoptera > Acrididae > Schistocerca > Schistocerca serialis. The sequence continues at coordinate 168,555,505 of NC_064639.1, forward strand.
CATCTAAAAACAGCTCCTACGATAAGCGGACTGACCATTCAGAATATGGACAGCTTCGCTTGCGCAAAAACAAGAAAACGCTTTGTCCTCTCAACAGAACTGATTTCATGAATTTAAAATTTACATACGAAAAGATCTATTACTGTCAGGATATCTGAAGGAAGCGAGTTAAATGTTTCTTCCTTTTCCCCTTCCCGTTGAAATCTACCTAATGTTCATTTCCCCGTGACCTTACACGTCCGCAACTCCCGTGGCAATATCTGTATTTGTTAACATTATCGCTTTTCTCTAGAGATCCACGTGCACGGCTTTTGTTGCAGCCTTAGGCTATTTTTATGTTGAATGACAAGAGCAATTTTATGTAATATTTGTTTATTTCTTTCAATAACAGTTCAAATATTCAGGGACAGGCAAGAAGTGTCATTTTCTTACATTTGATTCGAATATAAATTGTTGATAAAGTTTTGTTTTTGATCAATGATGTAATCACTCTCGTTATCGACAACTTTTTTTCATGCAGTGTGAAAATTTTCAGTGGAGGATCGATAAAAATCGATTGGTTTCTGAGCAAAATATCCGGAGTTGGTATTTTCGACATTATCCACATTTTCACGTTTTTTGACACTTGGCGATCCATGTAAAGCGAAATCCGATGGCGCAATATCCGACGACTGTGCTGGGTTAGGCAGTACCTCCTGCCTCAACTCATTAATGTTTCGCAGAGTTCCTCTTGCGCAGTTAGGTCGTGCATTATCGTGTTGTAGAATAACGCCTTTTCTGTTGACAATCGCTGGGCATTTTTCAATTAAAGCTTCATTTATTTCACTCAGCTATTCACAATAAAAGTCTGCATTCATAGTTGGCCAGGTTTCAGCACTTCAAAATGAACGAACCTGCGAATACTGCACCAAACACACAACCAAAGCGTCTTTTCATGGTGTAGACCTGGCTTAACTGTACTTCGTGGCGATGCATTCGGAGAGAGCCACTGGCTTTTGCGGTTTGGATTGTCGTAGAGAATCCCTTTTCATCACCAGTGGTCAAGCGATAAAACAAGCTTCTGTATTGTAACGCTGAAGAGAGAGGCTGCGTGTAGTGGATCGGTTACCTTTGTTTGTCTTAACCAATCTACTGCAAACGTTCTTGGATAGTCTACCAAAGACGGTTAAGACACAATTTTGCTTCCTCTTAACATGTCACTGTCTAAGTCTGTTGTCCTTTCTGGTCGATTCTAGTCGGAAAGATCAAAATTCCTGGATTTGAACCTACAAAACTACCTTTGTCATTTACGAACTTTTAATGCACTTAAATAAACATCGTAAAAGTTTTCGGTAGTAACTGTTCTTTTATTGGCCTTGCGAACCTCAATTTCTTCTGCTGTTTGGATGGCCATTTCATCACAAATAAACTGGAAAAAATTCAAGAATGTATTATTTTCGAGTAAACAAGCCAGTACAAGTTTACGGTGGCATTGACACGATTCTGAAGTACACAGTGAGCTGATAAATGACAGACAAATACCGACTTGCGTAAAACGACATTACGGTCCCCCTAATAACGGCATCTGGATGAAACGCAAACATACGGTTCCAGTCCTAGTGACACACACACAGAATGTGTAGCTATCTCTCAGATTGACACTGTTTGTCTCTAGGTGAAGAAGATTCTTTTTCATTAGTTCTGATGTCTCTGTTATGGAATTAACCAAGCCATACACTATAGTAACACCATTTCTTAGTGCAAATAATATTTTATATAATTTCAGATTGCGATGAAGCGACATTTAATGAAGGATTCAGAGCCTCGCAACATAAGTATAAGAACGCAAATCTCATTTATAATATCTTGATTGAACCGAGTTCACGTTGTAGAAGAAAAACAAAAACTTGTAAAGCCTAAAATCACTATAAAATTTTGAGCATAAAAACTGAAGAGTGTGTTGACTTTGCTTATAACGAACGATATCATTTGATTTGGGAAGTAAACACCTGGAATGAATTTTGTCACAGCATGGTATTTTTAAGCTATCCATATTCCTACTGCTGTAACAATAAACTACTAATAATTAGAGCACTGACTTTTCTGTGCCACTGTTGGTTCGAATAGAGGTACACTATGTGATCAAAAGTATCCGGACTTCTGGCTGAAAATGACTTACAAGTTCGTGGCGCCCTCCACACATCATGTATACGGAGAACATTAAAGCCTACCCACGCAACAAACACACTACGTCAGCAATAGCAATACATAATACAGGCCACCCATTTAGAAAAATAGAGCAAAATGTCAAACTACTCCAACGAGTAAATAAAGGACATAAAATGGATTTGCTAGAAGAATTAGAGATATATTACAGAAAATATGAAGATAAAATATTAAACGAAAAACTTGAAAGTGAATCGATGAATTTCTTCATATGTTTCGATAGTGCACTTAAATAAAAATAAAAATTGTAACATAGACATAAGTAAATTATGAGCCAAATTGTTAAGACAAATAATCTCTGTACAACAGCATATCATAATCTGCGGAACACCTATAATGTTATCTCTGTGGCCTACTTGTAAGAAGATCTTTGTAACTGTTTTGTTTATATAAGATATTCTCCATTTGTAAAGTGTACAACAAGTTGTGTGTCATGTTTAGTGTGTGTGAGACTCTGCGCAAATGAACTATTAGACCATTAGAAAACTGTAAGTACAAATTCTTCTAAATTTCGCCAATAGCTTCACCAAAAGAATCGATAACCAAATAAAAAGTCGAGTTTTTCTTATATATTGCAGTAAACGTCAACGAAATGAAGCAGACTCTCACACATTGACAACATCCATAGAAATGGCTTAATACACACACGAAATGCACTTGAAAAAGGGAATCATTTCCCTAAACGCGTCGTGTGAAAAGTAACTAAAGAACAAATCATGACTGGTAGCAGAAGATTTATTTATAAACAAACCTCTCCTGTGTGATGACTGGATATATATCTATTACACATTACGACTCTCTTCAAGTGTCGACGGTCTCTGTCAGTCAACAGACGAGATCGGCCTGTACGCTTTTACGCTGTACGTGTCTCATGAGTTTCCACTTACTTATCACATCGGAAACATGGACATAGGGATGTTTAGGAGTGTGGAAATCTCGGGTACAGACGTATGACACAAGTGACACCCAGTCACCTCACCATGTTCGAAGTCCGTGAGTTCCGCTGAGCGCCCCAATCTGCTCTCTCAAGATGTCTAATGACTACTGAGGTCGACGATATGAAGTAACTAGCAGTAGATGGCAGCACAATGCACCTAATTGTAATAGCTAATTTTTGCCTTCTGAACCATTTCTCATATCACACGATAAGCTTTCCTCTGCGCTGTATTTTAATGGGTAAGCTCAGTCTGTACAGTTCATGTCATCAAAGCTAACAAATACATTGATGCAACAAATGGGCTGCTGCACACTGCATCTCTGTGCAGTATCCAAATCGCGCGACCGGTCGATAGTTCCTGATGCCCAAACCTTTTCCAGGCTTTTAATTTTTTTAATACATGACAAAACTCATGGAAGAGGTGTATAAACCTCAATACATTGAGATGTTGCTTTGTAAGATATATCATTCTCTTCGTCCATCCTCATTTTCCTCATCACATACTTTTATGTCTTTTGCTTTCGTAACATCTCGACTGACATAAATTATGATCAGTCATTTGTAAGCTCAGTCCATCCATCCTGTACCCTTTCCAGTTTTTGTTGTGAATTGGCAGGAGCCAATTCACGGGGTTTGGAGGAAGCCGAAAGGCACGCGTTTAAGCTCACGCAGGCTAGCGTGAGGTCTGGAACAGGTAAAGTAATTATACTATCAAGAAAAGTACGTAGCTTCAGGAATACTTAACTTTAATCCATAATTGGTGAACATCGGTCTGACTGTGCATGCATCACAAGATAAATAGGAATTGACAATGGCGCCTTGCTAGGTCGTAGCAAATGACGTAGCTGAGGGCTATGCTAACTATCGTCTCGGCTAATGAGAGCGTAATTGTCAGTGAACCATCACTAGCAAAATCGGCTGTACAACTGGGGCGAGTGCTAGGAAGTCTCTCTAGACCTGCCGTGTGGCGGCGCTCGGTCTGCAATCACTGACAGTGGCGACACGCGGGTCCGACGTATACTAACGGACCGCGGCTGATTTAAAGGCTACCACCTAGCAAGTGTGGTGTCTGGTGGTGACACCACAGTTTTTTTACCATATCTTAAGTTTTAATGTATGAGTTGTTGTTCACGTTGATATAAATTACAATCAGTCTTTCATAGATAACATGCTAAATAGCTGTTAATTTTGTCCGTCTTGCACTCGTAGATCTATGAATGAACTATCATATCTTTAAATGTCTTCGTCAGACTTCTCTCTACATTTTTGTCTAGTTTCATCAAGAAAGAACACTTCCTACACCTAGATATCCTTCATTTATCATTACTGTTTCATTCTTCGGTATTCCTAGTAATTAGTTCACTCTGTTTATTGAAAAACAGTAGAGAAAATATTGTTCTCCACATTAGATTTCTCTGCTTTATCCTTCTGCTTCTCTTTCATTTTGTGTGATATTATCTAGAGATGTGTTTCGACAGTTTTGAAAGCTACCTAAGTCGGATAGCAAAGTACTTTCTGGGATAAATATGCACACTGGCTGTCCCCTCTGACTGCGGCAGATGGAGGACACACCCCCCTCCTACGTCACAATTCTAGATGCTGGTAAGCCACGCTCTCTCCTTCAATCATAGCTCTGTACTGTACCCGCTATTGAAATGAAACTTCCATTCCTAGCACAGTATTTCTACGGAACATTAAAATGAAAAAGCCACTCATAGTTCAATATTTTTTACTGTCCTCTACAATGAAACAGCCCAACACATCCCAGTATTTTACTGGCTACCAAAACGAAACAGCCAGTCCCTATGTTTGATCGATGTATGTCCCACTTGTCAAGGAGAATAATTCTATAACTGTATCACACTTGATGAAAGGCACAATGGAATGCGAAAATTAAATATTTCCACGTCGAAAATGTATGTACTTCAACATCTACCTGTACTTCTTCGTTTCATTGATAAGAAGCGCGTCGCCATCAGCAAATTCTCAACTCCACTACTCCTGTGAATATACTTTCTTTCTTGCAGTCAGTTGCTTGTCGGAGGCTGCAGATTTAGAGCTTCGTTTTTGATATCTGATGTGATTTTAAATTTTTAAATAACAAGCAAAAACTTTGCATAGTGTTTGTTCGTAATTCTTCAGTACAAAGCGCAGACATACAAAAAAGTAATAAATCCATATTATTTCACTTCCACATAATGTAGTCAGTTTACTAGCATACTACTGAACAGAATCGAATTACCAGAATCACTCTGCTAGTAACTGGACTAAGTAACAAAGCTGCAGCTGAGGCGACTTGTCATTTCCAAGATTTTTTTAAAAAAGCCTATGACAGGATTCCTGCCTTATGAACCAAATGAATGTTTCTACAATTTCCAATTATGTTAAAGGTCAGAAGACCCAAATCGTATTTAAGGATCTTTAGAAACTGACGGTTCTGTTTTCGCCTAAATCATATTCATAATAGATTGCTTTAACAAGTCTGACATGGGCTAGAAGCGCTAAAAATATACAAAAACGGGAATCACTACAAAAATTTCAAAATTAAAGTAGAGATAACACGTTCTTATCTATATCAAAAGATTGCATTTGAATCGAGTTTACGTAGCTTGACTTGATTTGCCTTATAAGCTGTCGCAGCATTTGTATTAGTGTTTTAATTAACTAGTGATAATTACGAAATTGTTTTTTGGATGACAGAAGTCTACCTATATCAAGGTATTTCGATCTCTTAGATCGACTGTAATACTTCAGAACGCTTTTCAAAGGAACTGTTCGGAAAGTAAGTTCAGCAGTGTTTCCTCACCAGCCTTTGCAGAATTACAGGTGTGACGTGAAGTCGCCTAAGAGATATGGACCCATTTTTACATAATAAAACAACATAAAAAAGATTTTTTCGATATCATTTTTAGGCTATATTTCTTTTAAAATTCATCATCTTATAGTTAAGCAATATGTATTCAAAGTTGCCTTTTCTACTAACAATAACTTCTCCGTTGCTATCGTTTTTATCTCTCTCCCAGTCTATGTTACAGCGTGCCGGTTGCGATTGTGCCAAGGCATCTCATATACATGCTGCTTACCCGCTTTGTTCAATGCTTGAAAGGATTCATTGAAAGGGGTTCGGCCGGAAGTTAATGTTTGATTGAGTAGGTGATTATCATATTAAGATTTTGCAACGGATAACGCGGGGGATGGCTAAAGCAGCCAAGTGGGCAACCACGCTCTAACATGATCTATATCTTCCATCCTTGTTAATTTACATTCCGGCCTGCTTATCATGACTTTATTTTAGTAGTAACATTGTTCTGCACATGTTATGATCAGCCACTGAATCCATGAAATTAAATTCATATGGCATTTCTATTATTTATCCTGAAACTTTACGAATGTTATAACAATTTTTTTACTCGCTACTTAAGCGATCTCATTATTGCAGTTAACAAATGGCTCTGAGCACTATGGGACTTAACATCTATGGTCATCAGTCCCCTAGAACTTAGAACTACTTAAACCTAAGTAACCTAAGGACACCACACAATACCCAGTCATCACGAGGCAGAGAAAATCCCTGACCCCGTCGGGAATCGAACCCGGGAACCCGGGCGTGGGAAGCGAGAACGCTACCGCACGACCACGAGCTGCGGACGTATTGCAGTTAACAAAGCAGAGATGAATAAATTCTACCTTATCTAGCAGTGAAGGTGCCCATATTATCAAAAATCTATTAAACACTCTCTCGCACTGAAGCTGCTTATACTATCAGAAATCTGGTCTCGTTTATAATACTGTGCACTGGCAAAGCGGAGGAATCTGCGTTGCTGCATCTGTAGTCCGTCTGCTTGGACAGTGATTGAAATTCGCACCCCATGTTGTTACTTGGACCGAATCCTAATGAGTTAATGAACCACGCTTCGGTTTCTCAATCGTCACTCTCTCCATTACTTCTCAGCACCGTTCCCTTTGTCAAAAGTATAGCAAAGATTCTTGGCGGGAAAACGGGGGGAACGAAGCAGACACAAACGTCTCTCATATACACAAAAAAATTCTTTAAAAATAAAACATCCTATAAAATTTGGCACACGTAATTTAACAATTTACGACACACGCAAGCATCATCACCTGAACTGTTTTCAAAAACGAACTGCAGCTCGTTGGCGGTGCAATTCGACACCACGTGGGTAATCGACACCAAAGGGTTTTTTTTTTGTACTAACCCGACTGTTCATTCTTGTTTTCAATATACACAATAAAATGTACTCATCCCACTGTTCATTCAATCCACACAGATATTCACACGCACAACCTATTATTTACCAATTACTTGGGACGTGGAGCCTCGTCTAGGTTGCTGCTTGCAAATCGGGGTAGTCATGAATCGAAAGATCCGTGCACAAAATTTATGAATTTGCCAAAAAATTACGCCATTCGCTTAGAACCTTAAATAACACACACAAAACATATTCTTGCAGGTGTCACACGGAATCATTGTCTAAATTTCTCAACAGCTGTTACGGTCACATGTTAAGCTAACTAGGTGGGGTATTTTAGCAAGACCAGTAAGAAATTTAACATTGCAAAACGCTGCAGCTATAAGTTGAACTATATGGTTTTTTATACTTTTCCTGCTGTCGTGTGCTGAAGGTGCTAACTGATAGCAATACTACAAATGGATAACGTGAACCCCCTTGTTCACCTCTGGAGCAGAAACCTTAATTGAAAATTTTAATTTTCTAGGGAAAATTTCTAGAAAAAATGAATGGTCGTAACGACATGCCAACTACTTTCATCCTGAAAAAGAGCGGATTAATAACAATATAATAAATTATACTTCATCCCACAAAGAATATGGTGACAAAAACGGATATCGCCCTCTATTCCGTCCGATCAGTTCAACAGCTTCCCCCGAGTGTCTCCGTCACGGAGGGCGGCCCTCACCAGTCGTTCTCCTCCGCACTGGGGGAGAGGGGAACCTGTTACCAACTTCGAACTACCCCTGGCAAACTGGTGCATCATCACTGCCTTTACCCCAAATTTATGTTGGCACTAACCAGTCCACAGAGTGACCACATCTCTGCCTTGCTACTACCAGCAGACGAACTCTTAATATAAACTCAAAGTTAAGTAACTGAAGGTAACGTAGAGGGATTAAGGGAAGTATGTGCATTTATGTAATTATGAATTAAATAAACAGGTAGCCCATTTCTTCACCCGAGTTATAACATTCCTTAAATTTGGAAAAATGAAAGTATCTCAGACATCTATAATATTCAATATAATGCGAAGGAACAAGCTAATTATAATGAGGTGGAACAAGCTGTTCCCTCTAAACTTGGAGAAAAATCTTATTCGTAATTTGAAGTCCACATCTGCTCCTATACACAGTTCAGGAGTTTACGTAATCATTTGCGATACGTGTCCTGTTTATTATGTAGGACAAACTGGAAGATCTTTCAATGTCAGGCACAAGGATCGTTTATTGGGAAAAAGAGGCACCAATATGTTTCCGCTTTTTCTGGTATCACTCTGTTCATCTCCGGTTACAGACCGGTAAGTGTTGAAGTAATTAACATTTTACATAGGGAAGGAAAGGTCGCAGTTTCGACGTACTCGAAGCGCTGGAGATTTACAAGGGTATTTATAAGAACGATAGCCTCATCTGAAACAAACAGTTACAATTAAACAACAATTTTTTTTCTATGGCTTTAATCCACTACTCCGAATTTTTTATTCCTTCATTTTTTACGATATTTTCTTGCCTCCAGTTCCGAAACATCTTTTTCTTAAAATCTCATATAGTTGTGTACTACTAAATCTTCCTTCATGCAGATTATTTACATCGTGCAGCTGTTGGGTATGTATATATATTCTACAATACTCTGTACTATACGTAATGGTCATTTCAGTAAGCGCTGATAGATGCTCTCAGTTGTAGCTCATTTACTTGACTACTTCGTATTGTCAAGAATATATAAAGCTCATATCCTTAGGATTTCGTTTTTTTAAATTAGTTGTTGTTTAATTCGATTATTTCTGTTATAATGTCTCACGTGGGCATGTCACCGTCCGCGCCCGATAGCGGGCGCCAACTTGCGTCTTATTTCCGTAGCAACAATGTAAGCCACTGGGCCGATCAGATTGATGTTGTACCTTGCAGGGTGTACGTACCAAAGGCTGGAACGTTTTTAATTTTTAATTGTTGACTTGAGCATTTCTGCTCTAAACTTTGACTATTCCATTCTCGCAATGTAACTTTACGCAAGTAACCTTTCTATTTTATGACATTTTCATCTTGGATAATGTTTCTGTCAAACTTATTTTTCTGTACATCATTTTATAGCGTTTTGAAATTTTCATTCTGATGAAGACATCCTTAGAGGTGTCGAAACCTAAATAAATGTATTTATTTTTGCCACCAGTTGGTTGTGTTATTTCTCCATTGAAATATAGATCATGGCAAACACCATAAAATTAAACCGGAATTGGCTACAAAATCTGAACTCATGTCGCAGGGGATGGAAGCCAAAAGGCGAGCGCCAGTTAAAGGCGGAAAGGGCCAATGCATGGGTTGGCATGACGAATAAAGCTTTTATTACGAAAAACTTACTAATGCATGGACCAATGCATGGGACCGCATGATGAATAAAGCTTTCATTACAAAACAATTACGATTAAAATAGATATATTAAAATGTACATATATTAAGTGCCTGTATACAGAATCAGGCACAGAGAATAATTTTTTATATACCTAATCTAAACTTAAGATCGTGGAACGAAGTTGATAAATGACAGAAATAAAACATAACCTAAAGACAATTGCATATGTAGGCACAATTACAGAAACGTGACCTTAATAGTAGCTTCTAGAACGAGTAGAGGTGCTGTATTACTTTTGTTCTGCAAAACGTAATGCAATATACTAAGAAAAATTGTTAAAATTCCAGTTAACAGTATATACCTTTAGACAGAAATTAATAATACCAAGAACAGAAATAAAATATTGTCAAATGAGAGACAAGACAATCAGCCACTATAGTACATAGAATATAGTTGCAGAAACGAACTGAATTACTATGCTGTCACTCATAGCTCACGTATTTCTGGTATTGTTATTAAGCACTTTCTAAATGCAACATAAAAAATGAGGGCAGACAGATCACTTGAAGAAAGAAGGGTATACAGGGTGGTCCATTGATAGTGACCGGGCCAAATATCTCACGAAATGAGCGTCAAACGAAAAAACTACGAAGAACGGCACTCGTCTAGCTTGAAGGGGGAAACCAGATGGCGCTATGGTTGGCCCGCTAGATGGCGCTGCCATACCTCAAACGGATATCAACTGCGTTTTTTAAAATAGGATCCCCCATTTTTTATTACATATTCGTGTGGTACGTAAAGAAACATGAATGCTTCAGTTGGACCACTTTTTCCGCTATTGAAATCAGATGGGATTCAGTTTTGCATGCATTAATCTTGCTTTTATATGTGAATGACCATCTACATATTATACACCTACTAGAATCGATAATCTTTCTGAGGTGTCACATGTACTATAATTAATTTCATTAGAATAATACAGTAACAGGTTGTTACCCTGTGAGTGAGCGGTTCCCTGTCTCAGCCTGATGGAGGTACAGTCAATGTAGGTGGCCAGCCTGTACCAAAACTCTGTACTAATAATTGTACATGAACTTATATCAGTGCATCTGCAGCAAGCAGACCATAGATGGGAGGTGGCGTAAAGCCAGGTGTAACCAGTGTTGGGATGGTGTGCCTAGCAGGTCTACCGGGGCAATGAACATGTAACTATAAGCTGCAGAGATGCTTGAGGTGGCGGCCGTTGGTAGGTTGTCCGGCACTCATGGCTGTGCCGACGTCGATGGTCTGGGCCTGGCAACCGCAACCCAACACTGATTTTGTGAAAGAATCTTGTTTCTGTGTTGCCTGGAAACTTCTCGAGCCAAGGCTGGTGACCACAGTCCGGCTGTCGCTAATGGAGCAATCATTAAAACTGCTGAAGCTTTCTGAAGCATTTTCCGCTACCACGTCGTTGGCATGTTGGCACAGCAGCTACGGTAGTGTTGGGATCTGCTGAATCACAGTATCAGCAGGTGCACTGTTCGGCTAGCGGACTTTGGGTGCAGTCTACTTACGGTTCTGGGCTACTTTGCATGCTGCTAGACCTTTAGGCCCTACGTCTCCTCCCTCCTTAGGTTAATCTGGTCCACTGGATTGCTGCTTAAGAGCCTTGCTACAACAGAGACACTGACTCTGCTTGAGTCACATGGCAGTATAAACTGTTTTTGAAAATCAGGGTGCTAATATGGGACTGTCCGCAGCTCGTAGTCTTGCGGTAGCGTTCTCGCTTCCTGTGCGCGGGGTCCCGGGTTCGATTCCCGGCGGGGTCAGGGATTTTTCCTGCCTAGAGATGACTGCGTCTTGTGTCGTCTTCACCATCATCACTCATCCCCATTACGGTCGGAGGAAGGCAATGGCAAACCACCTCCGCTAGGACCTTGCCTAGTACGGCGGTGCGGGTCTCCTGTATCGTCCTCTACGCTCCTCGGAGTACGGGACCTCATCACCATCATCAATATGGGACTGACAATTAATAATTCTTTCAGTTCCTCAAATCCTGTTTCACAATATGGAGTCCAGTGAAGCTTTACTCCCTTCTTTAACAAATGTGTAAGGGATCTTGGCACTTCTGTAAATTTTGAAACGTATCTTGTATAGAAACTGGTGAGCCAGTGATACGACTGTAACTCGTTTACTGTACCTGATGCTGGGGAGTCCTTTATGGCTTATACCAGTCTTGGGGCTGTTCACGTGCTGTCTTGTCCAAAAATGTGGCCTAAATGGGTGACTTCCTGTAATACAAAATGGTATTTTTCTAAACTAGAGGTCAGTCGTGCCACACAAAACCATACACATATCTACTGTAAATGTATCATGTGCTCCCGAATCTGCTTCGAGAAAACAGTGATATCGTTCAGCAATACCATGTATTCTATCGGTTTCAGATCCCATAGTACCCCATCTAACAAGTTATGGGGAGTCGCTGGTGCTTTTTTCAAACCAAAAGCTATCTGACAGTACTGGAAATGACCAAATGAGACCGAAAACGCTGATTTAGGTCGATTTTCCGGTGCTACTTCTAATTATTTTTACAGCTTCCTAAATCCATTCTGCTAAAATGTCGGCACATCAACAGAATGTTTAAGGTCTGTAGTGCTCAGCAAGGGGTGTGCATCATTTGTTGTTCACTGGTGTCAACACTTACAATCACAGTAGAATGCGTAAGCTTTCTTACTATGTAAGAATTTCTTTAGCACAATGACAACTGACAATGACCAGGGACTAGCGTTTTCTTCTATATTCTGTCCTGTAACAAGATCAGTAAACTCTTCCGTCACTGGTTGTGGATGATGGGATACTAGATACAATCTCCTGTAAACAGGCAGCTCATTCCCACTGGAAATTCTGTGCAGGCTGTAGGTGTACCAAGCAATGAGAGAGGAGAGTTAAATAATTCAGCATATTTTTCCAATAGTCTCTCCATGCCCACTCTATCATGCTCATTGATATATGACACCTCTACCTTTAACGCGGTTCAATCGTAAGACTACCCAGCCTTGTGTTTTCTACATCGCAGTCCCTATTCAGCTCATCTTACTGTACACTACTACGTTAGTTACCTCTTTTTTATACACCTCACCTCTTCCGAATCAAAACTGTCTACACTGACAGACACTACCCGACTTCCATCAATTTCCTGCACAAAATGTTAACTAGACCATAGGAAACGTTGCGCCACATCAAGTTCTTCATTCTCTGTCAAGAGAGTTCAGCTCCAATATTCATCCAAAGCAGCCTTCCTGTACCTTTCAGCATTGTACCTAACAAATCGGTTCTGAGAGGCTGTGTATACACTTTAATTGACTTGGCGCAATGTTGAGTCAGGCATTTCACCCAAGTATGACGTCTTAGCTTACGCCTATGCTAGGAAAAACTTCCATATACACCCGGAATTTTGTCCATCCAATCAGAAATCCAATGATGTCGAACTGAGATGGTGAACACTATTACTATACACACACATTATCTATGGTGTGATGGGTTCATATGCACGGCACCGATTACTCTCTTGCTGGCTACGCATACCTGTGATCCTGCACCTTACAAAAATTTAGGTTATCTTCCCTTTACATAGCGGGGTTGACAAATGTCTGCTACTCATTTTGCATAGGTGTGTGCCATGGTCACCCTTACTGGAAGCATTGTGTAGTGGTCGCACCACCCCTTGTCCTGTTTAATCGAGGTGCGCAAGTGTTACCTTGATTCCATATTTCACGCGCCTGCAGACATTTCTGAATGGAGTGTCCCACCTGCGCGCAGCTTTGACACTATGACTTGCTACAAAACCTTTCTTGTGTTAATAATGGTTTTCCGCAGTTACCTTCTTTGTACCCACGTTATTATTTCCATCTTCCGTAACTGCCCTTTTTAGAGATACCCATTCCTCCTCAACCGAACTGACGGCAGAACTATTCCTTATCGCAGTGTTTATAATCTTCAGATCTTCAAGTGGATCTCCTCATTCCTCGGTAATTCCATATCCCACTTCTCTGCACATTGATTTTTTTCTGACTAGTCTCTTAAACTTCAACCTGTTCTTCATTATTACTAAGGTGTGATCTGAGTCTATGTCTGCTCCTGGGTATGCCTTACAATCTAGAATCTGACTTCGGAATCTCTGCCTGTCCATGATGTAGTCTAACTCAAATCTTCCCACATCTCTCGGTATTTTCCGCGTATACCTCTTACTCTTGTGATTCTTGGACAGAGTATCCGCTATTATTAGCTAAAACTTATTGCAGAACTCAATTAGTCTTTCTCCTTTCTCGTTCCAAGTACCAAGCCCACATTCTTCCGTAACCATTTCTTCTGCTCCTTCCCCCGTGACTATTAGATTTTAATTTCCCTTTTCGTACTGAACTGCTCTTTCAATGTCCTCATATACTTTCTGTGTCTCTTCATCTTCTGCTTGTAACGTCAGCATGTATGCCTGAATGATCGTTATCCGTGCTGGTTTGCTGTCGATTCTGATGAGAATAACCTTACTACACTGTTTGCTCCATTGCCTCCCTATTCATAACAAATTCTACTCCCGTTATCCCGTTTTCTGGTGCTGTTGATAGTCCCCTATACTCAGCTGACCAGAAATCCTAGTCTTCTTTCCATTTCACTTCACTAATTCCCACTATATCTACATTAAGCCTTAGCATTTCCCTTTTTAATCTTGGCTGCATTATAAGTTGAACGACAACTGCCATGGGCTGTACATCATAGTAAGGGCTGCCTGTGCTGATGATGACAGGTTCGACTTGGGAGTTTAAATACTATGGCCCAACGGTGAGTTTGCTTTCTGTGTCGCCCAACTCCTGGCCAATGACTAGGGTATGGCAAGTGACATTCAGCGGTCAAACAAACTGCCGAATGTTCCTGAAAGCAGTTCCACTCTCAGATCATTGACACACGGACACGGTGGCTACGGAAGTGTCACCATCTGCCGAACTGCAATGTAGACAGGGCTGTTGGCTGCCAGCCTGACTGTGATTGCGACCAGGTTATGGTTCTCGTCGATTTTCGATGCTGCTGTAGTCTTAAGATAACTACAACAGCTTTAGGAGAAATGGTTAACAAAGTTTTTCAGTAAATTAGTAAGTGGTTCCTTGCAAATTGATTCTCTCTTAATTTCAGAGAAATTAAATATATCCAATTTTGTGCAGCAAGTAGAAGGGAATTCGGTGCGGCAACTAGAACGGCACCAACAGCTGATGGAAGAAATGTGAACAAGTGTCAGTGAATAGCATATGTGCTCCAAATTTTTAACTCTGTATTCTGCTGAAAATTTCAACTGTAAGAAACGTTTTACTGAGCTTCGCAGATATCTTCATTTAATAAAGTTGGCCCTGCAGACTATTAGCTAGATTTTTTAAAATAAAAACTTCAACGTCTTAACTTATCCATTACCTAATCTTTATTTTTTATGATATGTAAGACATAGTTTCCTGGGGTAATTCAACTTTTCTAATGGAAATATTGATTGCATTAAAGCGATTAATTAAAGAAACATAGCGTGTGTGTCTGAAGACACGTACAAGGAGTTAGGGATTCTAACATCAGCCTCACAACATAAATATTCACTAATCAGATTCGTCATATGTAGTCCATCAAAACATGAGAAGAATTATGATATAAACATACAGGATTCTTCAAGCAATATCAAACTAATTAGAATATTACTGGGGTGTGGCCGTATAATTATGAGAATTCTCTAAATATTCAAGCACTAAAATAACTTTTACTATGCCCCTGTTGCAGCTGTCCGTCTCAGGATGTAAACATTATTTAGCTGGGAGATGTGGCCTTCTTTACATTCCGTTTCTGTTGGTGTAATAAGGCTACCGAGTTTGGTTTTCCAAGTTGATATGGGCCCTAAAATACTACTAACCCGTGTGTCCCACATATCCCTTCCAACTTTTCTGACACTGATCAGAGGCTGTAATGAAATCTTAAATAAATAATGTTGGTAGGCCAAAAACAGAATATACTGAAGCGGCCACGGCTGAGAAAGGCGTTCAGTATATATTTATAAAAATGTTCATTTTTTCGCCCAGTAATACAAAATGTGTTGATGAGTAGAAAAGTAAACTTACATCCTAATATCAATTCATTTGTTCTTGATAATTCCTTCTATTCAACAGACGTTTAATTAAGCACTGATAACGTGTAGTACAGTAGACAAATGTATTTGATTTTTTGTTAATTTGGATTTCATTTGTTACATGAATAATGAAAATTATTAATACATTCATTTTTATTATACAAGGCTATTACAAATGATTGAAGCGATTTCATAATTTCACTGTAGCTCCATTCATTGACATATGGTCACGACACACTACAGATACGTAGAAAAACTCATAAAGTTTTGTTCGGCTAAAGCCGCACTTCAGGTTTCTGCCGCAAGAGCGCTCGAGAACGCAGTGAGACAAAATGGCGACAGGAGCCGAGGAAGCGTATGTCGTGCTTGAAATGCACTCACATCAGTCAGTCATAACAGTGCAACGACACTTCAGGACAAAGGTCAACAAAGATCCACCAACTGCTAACTCCATTCGGCGATGGTATGCGCAGTTTAAAGCTTCTGGATGCCTCTGTAAGGGGAAATCAACGGGTCGGCCTGCAGTGAGCGAAGAAACGGTTGAACGCGTGCGGGCAAGTTTCATGCGTAGCCCGCAGAAGTCGACGAATAAAGCAAGCAGGGAGCTAAACGTACCACAGCCGACGGTTTGGAAAATCTTACGGAAAAGGCTAAAGCAGAAGCCTTACCGTTTACAATTGCTACAAGCCCTGACACTCGATGACAAAGTCAAACGCTTTGAATTTTCGGCAACAGCTCATGGAAGAGGATGCGTTCAGTGCGAAACTTGTTTTCAGTGATGAAGCAACATTTTTTCTTAATGGTGAAGTGAACAGACAGAATGTGCGAATCTGGTCGGTAGAGAATCCTCACGCATTCGTGCAGCAAATTCGCAATTCACCAAAAGTTAACGTGTTTTGTGCAATCTCACGGTTTAAAGTTTACGGCCCCTTTTCCTTCTGAGAAAAAAACGTTACAGGACACGTGTATCTGGACATGCTAGAAAATTGGCTCATGCCACAACTGGAGACCGACAGCGCCGACTTCATCTTTCAACAGGATGGTGCTCCACCACACTTCCATCATGATGTTCCGCATTTCTTAAACAGGAGATTGGAAAACCGATGAATCGGTCGTGGTGGAGATCATGATCAGCAATTCATGTCGTGGATTCCACGCTCTCCCGACTTAACCCCATGCGATTTCTTTCTGCGGGGTTATGTGAAAGATTCAGTGTTTAAACCTCCTCTACCAAGAAACGTACCAGAACTGCGAGCTCCCATCAACGATGCTTTCGAACTCATTGATGGGGACATGCTGCGCCGAGTGTGGGAGGAACTTGATTATTGGCTTGATGTCTGCCGAATCACTAAAGGGGCACATATCGAACATTTGCGAATGCCTAAAAAAGCTTTTTGAGTTTTTGTATGTGTATGCAAAGCATTGTGAAAATATCTCAAATAATAAAGTTATTGTAGAGCTGTGAAATCGCTTCAATCATTTGTAATAACCCTGTATTTGAGACATAGTGCGACGTAGTAATCTGTTAATGACTAACATATACACAAAAAATATCATATTCAGTTTGCAGACTGTCTTGTTTCCCTTCAGTACAAATAGTAAAAGTGATTTGTGGTAAATGTAGCTTACTAACAAATCCACGCACTTACATACATTTTTTGTGTCTGACTTTACAAATGTACGTAATTCAGAACGAAAGAGTGTAAATGATAGTGAATCTAAAAAAAGCTGCAGGTCATGCACTGATGCTAAACAACGTACGTCATCACACCATGGTAAGCGAGTTTCTTTGATCCATACTGGAGAGGTTAGACCTAAGCAACAAGTGGTTGTAACAAGATAGCATCACTAGTCATACTGCAGGCGAATTAGGCTCCTTGTCACAGGAGGAATTAGACGTCATGTCACCTTTTCCATGTAGACCAGAATTGGCCTCGAAGATCTTGCTGCATGACACGCATGGCTAGTTGCTGAGAGGTCATGTGAAGGTGCATTTCCATGAGATCTAACTCAGAATAATATCTGAGTTAAGGAACCAAATTGAGCACACCATCACTGAAATAAATCCAGAAGGATGCGAAAAACACACTCAAATTTTTGAAAGAAGACTATGAGTTTCGCTACAGTTTCTTTTATTTTTATGTGACATCCTTTTCCATATGCGACCACATTAGGTACTAGTGACCTGAAAATAAAAATAGTTCAGATTTTCAAGGAACAAAAATTTGTTTGATACAGAAATTAAACTGTGCATTCACATTGGGGCACCCATTAGCTTTATTCTGGACAGGTGTTTTGGTAATTTAACACTGTGATGTGTAAATTTCAGACCTGACACATTCCTTTGTTACAGAGAACAGTTTTTGTGTGTGGTGCAGTGTTAAAAAGTACCTTATAGCCGCCCTTTTGTTCCTAGCTCAAATGTTTTCACTGGAGCAGTGACATAGGTACACTTCCTGTGCTGTAAGTATATAGTTGTGTGGTGGACGCACTACCAGCAGCCGGCTGAATGCTGAACTGCAGCAGTATGATGGCGTACGTGACGACGGCAGCCAGGTAGCCCGTCAGCAGCCTGCCGTCCACGCTGAACAGGGAACACGCGCTGAACACGACGGGACAGCAGTGCAGCTGGTGAGACAGCTGGCGCAGTTGCCGCGACAGCACCTCACTGCCGCCACCTATTATAACAGTAACACTGTCATTAACTGTAGTGATTCGGTCATAGCAAACACTTCAATTAAAAACTACCTGTTTTATTTATTCGTCTGTTTAAATATTCCCCCTTTGTAAAGTTGCACACATGTGAGGAAACACGGATTGCCTCATCATTACTGAAGGAAAGTTCTGTGCAATCTCCAGTCGAATGTACTTTTGGCTGGCGATAAATGAAGGCATTAGGTGAGTATTACATTGAATTTATCGAAATAAAATGCGCTTGTACATTTACCACCTACGTTTTAAAATTATATTTCTGACTTTTTATTACTTTGACTGTTATATTCCGAAGAGCGAAAGAATTATACCTGCCTAATATCTAGGGCGCTCAGGAGCACGCAGAAGTGCCGCAGTACGACGTGGCATGGTCTCCACTAATGTCTAAAATGATGCTGGAGGGAATTGACACCATGAATCCTGCAGCGCTGTCATAAATCCGTAAGAGATGAAGGGGGTGGAGATCTCTGAACAGCACGTTGCAAGACATCCCAGATATGCTCAATAATTTTATTTATTTTATTTATTTATTTATTTAACCTGATCATATGTTCATAGTTGGCGAGTCTCGTGGGCAGCGGAAGTGTTTTAACTCAGAAAAACGTTTCTGGAGCCACTCTGTAGCAATTCAAGACTTGTGAGGTGTCGTGTTGTCCTGCTGGAATTGCCCAAGTTCGTCGGAATGTACAATGGACATGAATGGATGCAGGTCATCAGCCAGGTTGCTTACGTATATGCTACCTGTCAGAGTTGTGTCTAGACTTATCAGGGATCCCATATCACTTCAACTGCACACTCCCCATAAAATTATAGTGTCTCCTCCAGCTTGAACAGTTTCCTGTTGGCAAAAAATGATTCAAATGGCTCTAAGCGCTATGGGACTTAACATCTGAAGTCATCAGTCCCCTAGACTTAGAACTACTTAAACCTAACTAACCTAAGGACATCACACACAACCATGCCTGAGGCAAGATTGGAACCTGCGACCGTAGCAGCAGCGCGGTTCCGGACTGAAGCGCCTAGAACTGCTCGTGCCACAGCGGCCAGCTCCTGCTGACATTCAGGGTCCATGGATTCAGGAGGCCCTCTCTATACCTGTAACGTCCATCCACTCGATACTATTTGGAACGAGACTCGTCCGAAGAGCCAACATGTTTCCAGTCATCAGCAGTCCAATGTCGGCGTTGACGGGCCCAGGTGAGGTGTAAAGCTTTGTGTCGTGCGGTCATCAAGGTTATATGAGTGGGCCTTCGGCTCCTGTTCTTGCATGATCTTTTTCCTGTCGCAGCCATGTCAGAGATTTGATATTGAAGCTACACTCGTGAAATGGTCGTGCGGTAACATCCCCACTTCACACCTATCCCGGAGATGCTGTGTCCCATCGCTCGCGTGCCGACTATAACACCACATTCAGACTCACTTAAATCTTGATAACCTGCCATTGTAGCAGCAGTAACCGATCTAACAACTGGGCCAGACACTTGTTATCTTATATAGGCGTTGCCGATCGAAGTGCCCTATTCTACCTGTCTACATATCTCTGTATTTCACTATGTATTTAGAGCACATTATTGTATTTATGTAATCTTCATCTATGAAGCTACTTCAAATTTTGTTGTACCACATAATACTGCTTTTACCACTGTGTAATTTTCTGTATTTAAAATTAGCAACCTGAGTTGTATGGGTGCAGTTTTATTGCAATGAGCTTCTTTTATTATAAATTTTTTAACGATGAATCGAATTTTAATTCTGTACCTGCAAGGACGCAGTTTAAATATCTAAACCAACGCCTAACGGCAAATGTGATGAAAGCAACTTAGAATTTGACTTTACAGTAAAGACCGGTACAGAAACCGTGATAATCCAATTTCCCATTGTTTGGTACGTTCAGAAACAGTTTCAAGCCAGAGCACGATACCTTCTTTACGTAAACTTCTTCTAAGTTCTAGACAGTCAGAGTTTGTTGTGAAATTATTCACTTTTTCAAAGGAAAAGTTTTTGTAAAAAATTATCCTCTGTAAATCTGTAAGAAATTAACCTCTGTAAAATATTATTACCAGTGAAACTAACTTGAAAAGCCTCACACCCCGCTAGTTTTACTCACAGAATTGCAAACAAGGGTAAATCACACGCCTCCACCTCAGGGTTCACTCAAAAGTGGAGAAGCTATAGTGGTACACCTAAAGTTCTAAAAATGTCAAGTAGTACAAAGCGAAAAAAGGTCTAGGAGACCTGGTTAGTGTATTACGATAGGTGGAGTTGCGGTGGCAGATAATCGTGGTGCAAAGTGCGAGACTGCACAGTAGAAATCCACAAGGCTGCCGTAAGCTTCCTATCATGAATCACAGTGATCAAACCGGACGATCTTTGTACAAGGCTGCTCCCAATGTGATGAGAGATAACGCTTGCATGTCAAAACGGTGATAACTTTCGCGCTGCTGTTATCTCCCAAGCGAAATCGTCCAAGTTCAGCAACCGCATGGCGCTGGAGATCGGCTCTCCATACTGTTCATGTACCTGGATGCTGCACCGTGGTTTGCATCCACCGTTTCCCAAGGTCAACGTCACAAGGGATGGAGACTGCACTCTCGGTCCGACGGGGCTGCGCTGTCTCTTAGCTATCGATCTTGAACACCTGTTCAGCCATCATGTTTCTGAAATGGAGAAAATAGTGTGCCTCCACCATGGCGTGACCTTAAATCAATTTTTAAATTTAGTGGATCAGAGCTAGTAACATTATTGGAATTTCCGTCGTATGAAAGCTGTGAATACCCTGGGAAAGGCATTCACCTATCTGTATATTAAATGATCAACTTATGAGATGAGGCATATTCTTTGAAAGACATTTGTTTTATATAATTTACGGACTGTAAAGATGTGCATCTAGCGCGGACGCTAATACATCGATTGCGTAGTCAAAGAAACATTTTAACAGAAGCTGAACTGACGTTCCGCTTCGATCTAAATAAAAGATGACAGTAAAAAAACTTTGATAGATCTTCAGATTTTAATGTACTTCTGCTTGAAATGTGAAAGCGTAAAGAAGGTCGACTTTTAGAAAAGTGAGCAGTCTTGCCAGCGTGCAGACAACATTATTAATTAATAAAATTCAAGTAATTTATGTTCGAAACTATAAATCGGCAAGTTATTGTTATGAAGGTGTTGGACAGTGCAAGAACTGTCTTTAACGAAGGAGAAAAGTAATGACCGTAATTTGTGACAAAAACGTAAACCAAGGAGACAGCACAGGGCAGGCTGAAATCTGATCGCACCATACAGTTAGAAAAGCACTTATGTAAGTTATATTGTCTATAACGAAGCTCTAATTGCTTGTGAGAATTATTAGAATATATTTAGTGTTTACCAGATTTCTTATTCTATTCTTTTCCTTTATTTTTTTTATCTCCATGTCATATTATTTTTATAAATGTCAAACAGCCTTTACTACAGCAGAGAATACTGCGGCATCCTGGTCGTAGACTGAAAGCCGCTCCTTGTCTTCTATACAACTCATAGCTGCCCCATTTATTAATGATTTCATTTGGAAATGCAATTTTTTTTATTGTTCATTGTTAAAGGTCCCTTCGGTAATTATAAAATTCATACTGATTACGTAAAGAAATCCGTGTTGTTCTTTTCCAAATAATAGAAGTCTTTGCGTAATCAAAAACTAGCCTCCTTCTGACAACGATCAGGAGCCGGCCAGAAGATGGACGTCTTCGACCGCTTTCGTGTCTCCTGTGGCAAAGCTGTGCCAAACTGGGAGCACGACATTCTAGTACGAAACACAGATTTAAATTGAAAGAACTGAAATATATTTAACCTAATAATTTTTTTATCATACTAGAAGCTTTAGTTGCCTTCGTCATTATGACTATTTGCTATACTAATTAAATGATGAATTTAGCAGTTACTCCGCTCTGTCCAAACGATGATCCTCCATGTAAGCAAATCATCGATGGAATCTGTTGCCAGGGCAAAACTGATCTAATTACATCCATTGGCTGATTTATTTTTATCACTCTTTTTAACTAATGAAGCGTCCAGTCAGACTATTATCAATGAACACGAAATTTTGCAAGCAACCCTAATCTGTGGTTGGAACTATTAAATTACGAGGGCGAGTCAAATGAAAACCTTAAATATTTTATTAAATAAATCACTTTTCAACATAATCTCCCCCACGCTCAATGTAAGTCCTCCAACGCTTACAAAGTGCATAAATTCCTTTAGAAAAAAATTCTTTTGGTAGCCCGCGCAACCACTCATGCACCGCGTGGCGTACCTCTTCATCAGAACGGAACTTCTTTCCTCCCATTGAGTCTCTGAGTGGTCCAAACATATGGAAATCAATTGGGGCAAGGTCTGGTGAGTATGGTGGATGAGCAAGACACTCAAAATGAAGGTCTGTGATTCCGCAGATGATTTTTTTAGGAGATCTGTGTATGATGCACTGGTTACAATGTTCCCTCTAGGTCCGGCCGGGGTGGCCGAGCAATTCTAGGAGCTGCAGTCTAGAACCGCGCGACCGCTACGGTCGCAGGTTCGTATCCTGCCTCGGGCATGGATGTGTGTGATGTCCTTAGATTAGTTAGGTTTAAGTAGTCCTAAGTTCTAGGGGACTGATGACCTCAGAAGTTATGTCCCGTAGTGCCCAGAGCCATTTTTCCCTCTACGCATGTAATGATCCAAAATGACGTCTTTTTCGTCCCAAAAGAGAGTCAGCATAACGTTCCCTGCTGATCGTTCTGTTCGAAACTTCTTTGGTTTTTGGTGATGAGGAATGGCGCCATTCCTTGCTCGTTCTCTTTGTTTCCGGTTGGTGGAAGTGAGCCCAGGTTTCGTCCCCAGTAACGATTCTTGCAAGGAAGCCATCACCTTCTCGTTTAAAGCGCCGAAGAAGCTCTTCACAAGCATCAACACGTCGTTCACTCATTTCAGGAGTCAGCTGCCGTGGCGCCCATCTTGCAGACACTTGGTGAAACTGGAGCACATCATGCACAATGTGGTGTGCTGACCCATGACTAATCTGTAAGCCGCGCGGGGTTAGCCGAGCGGTCTTAGGCGCTGCAGTCATGGACTGTGCGGCTGGTCCCGGCGGAGGTTCGACTCCTCCCTCGGGCATGTGTGTGTTTGTCCTTAGGATAATTTAGGTTAAGTAGTCTGTAGTCTTAGGGACTGATGACCTCAGCAGTTAAGTCCCATAAGATTTCACACACATTTGAGCATTTGAACTAATTTGTAAACATTCTGCAACGTCATTCAGTGTCACTCGGCGGTTTTCCTTCGCTATGGCTTCAACTGCTGCAATGTAATGTGGAGTCACAACTCCTTGTGCCTGACCTGGACGAGGAGCATCTTCCACTGAAGTCACACCATTTGCGAACTTCCTACTCCATTCGTAGACTTGCTGCTGTGACAAACATGCATCACCGTACTGAACCTCCGTTCGTCGATGAATTTCAATAGGTTTCACACCTTCAGTACGCAAAAACCGAATAATAGAACGCTGCTCTTCCCTGGTGCAAGTCGCAAGTGGGGCGGCCATCTGCACTATGCTGCCACCTACACGCCATTCTGCACGCTGTTTATAGCACGCTTACCAACTTACAGGATAACGGCGCGAAATTTCGAAATTAAGGTTTTCGTTTGACTCACCCTCGTAATTTTGTTTGGTTTTCTTTATTTAGCGTAGCGATTGGTATGGACAGCCGTTGCAGCCGTGCTCAGTGTATGGTATGCCTTCAAAAGATATTTTTGTAGCCATCAGTCTGAAGACTGGCTGAACCAATTCCCGATACTAGTCTGTCCTGTGCAAATATCTTTGTCGACGAATAACTACTGCCACCTACATGGATTTGATCCTGGTTACTGGATTCATCCTTTTCATCTCCCTCCACAATTCTCACCACGCACTCTTGCCTCTGTTACCAAAGCGACGATTTCTTTATGCGTTAGGATGTATCCAACCAAAAAATTCGTTCTTTCAGCAATGTTATGCCACAAATTTCTTTTTCCATCAGTTCGACTCAGTACCCGCTTATTTGTTAACTGATCTACACAACTAATTTTCGACATTCTTTTTAGTATCTTACCTGAACTGCTTGTCACTCACGTTTCATTTCCGCACAACGCTACAGTCCAGACTAGAGCTGCTGATGTGTTGTTGTTGTTGTGGTCTTCAGTCCTGAGACTGGTTTGATACAGCTCTCCATGCTACTCTATCCTGTGCAAGCTTTTTCATCTCCCAGTACCTACTGCAACCTACATCCTTCTGAATCTGCTTAGTGTATTCATCTATTGGTCTCCCTCTACGATTTTTACCCTCCATGCTGCCCTCCAATACTAGATTGGTGATCCCTTGATGCCTCAGAACATGTCCTACCAACCGATCCCTTCTTCTGGTCAAGTTGTGCCACAAACTTCTCTTCTCCCCAATCCTATTCAATACTTCCTCATTAGTTATGTGATCTACCCATCTAATCTTCAGCATTCTTCTGTAGCACCACATTTCGAAAGCTTTTATTCTCTTCTTGTCCAAACTATTTATCGTCCATGTTTCACTTCCATACACGGCTACACTCCATACAAATACTTTCAGAAATGACTTCCTGACACTTAAATCAATACTGGATGTTAACAAATTTCTCTTCTTCAGAAACGCTTTCCTTGCCATTGCCAGCCTACATTTTATATCCTCTCCACTTCGACCATCATCAGTTATTTTGCTCCCCAAATAGCAAAACTCCTTCACTACTTTAAGTGCCTCATTTCCTAATCTAATTCCTTCAGCATCACCTGACTTAATTAGACTACATTCCATTATCCTTGTTTTGCTTTTGTTGATGTTCATCTTATATCCTCCTTTCAAGACACTGTCCATTCCATTCAACTTCTCTTCCAAGTCCTTTGCTGTCTCTGACAGAATTACAATGTCATCGGCGAACCTCAAAGTTTTTATTTCTTCTCCATGAATTTTAATACCTACTCCGAATTTTTCTTTTGTTTCCTTTACTGCTTGCTCAATATACAGATTGAACAACATCGGGGAGAGGCTACAACCCTGTCTTACTCCCTTCCCAACCACTGCTTCCCTTTCATGTCCCTCGACTCTTATAACTGCCATCTGGTTTCTGTACAAATTGTAAATAGCCTTTCGCTCCCTGTATTTTGCCCCTGCCACCTTTAGAATTTGAAAGAGAGTATTCCAGTCAACATTGTCAAAAGCTTTCTCTAAGTCTACAAATGCTAGAAACATAGGTTTACCTTTCCTTAATCATTCTTCTAAGATAAGTCGTAAGGTCAGTATTGCCTCACGTGTTCCAGTGTTTCTACGGAATCCAAACTGATCTTCCCCGAGGTTGGCTTCTACTAGTTTTTCCATTCGTCTGTAAAGAATTCGTGTTAGTATTTTGCAGCTGTGACTTATTAAGCTGATAGTTCGGTAATTTTCACATCTGTCAACACCTGCTTTCTTTGGGATTGGAATTATTATATTCTTCTTGAAGTCTGAGGGTATTTCGCCTGTTTCATACATCTTGCTCACCAGATGGTAGAGTTTTGTCAGGACTGGCTCTCCCACGGCCGTCAGTAGTTCCAATGGAATATTGTCTACTCCGGGGGCCTTGTTTCGACTCAGGTCTTTCAGTGCTCTGTCAAACTCTTCACGCAGTATCATATCTCCCATTTCATCTTCATCTACATCCTCTTCCATTTCCATAATATTGTCCTCAAGTACATCGCCCTTGTATAGACCCTCTATATACTCCTTCCACCTTTCTGCTTTCCCTTCTTTGCTTAGAACTGGGTTTCCATCTGAGCTCTTGATATTCATACAAGTCGTTCTCTTATCTCCAAAGGTCTCTTTAATTTTCCTGTAGGCGGTATCTATCTTACCCCTAGTGAGATAGGCCTCTACATCCTTACATTTGTCCTCTAGCCATCCCTGCTTAGCCATTTTGCACTTCCTGTCGATCTCATTTTTGAGACGTTTGTATTCCTTTTTGCCTGTTTCACTTACTGCATTTTTATATTTTCTCCTTTCATCAATTAAATTCAATATTTCTTCTGTTACCCAAGGATTTCTACTAGCCCTCGTCTTTTTACCTACTTGATCCTCTGCTGCCTTCACTACTTCATCCCTCAAAGCTACCCATTCTTCTTCTACTGTATTTATTTCCCCCATTCCTGTCAATTATTTTTTTAAAATATAGGGAATCCGATATATCGACATTTAAAATTTGTCTATACACTGTGTCTCGATATGGCGAGAAAAATATCGATATATCGACGAAAGAAATACCGGTCCATAGAAATATTGACATTTTCATTGTAAATATACTGCCAGTTTTAGAGCTGTACGTTCATATACTGATTTATTATCAGATATTCTGTACATCAAAAAACCAGCAGTCTGCCTATCCCCCCTTAGAGCAAGAATTGAAAGGGAAATGATGTACCTTCACGCTTGGTGATAACCACTTTCCTAACAATGGTAACCGCATGTTAAGTGTCGCAACAAAAGGTGTCCGATGGGCCCGTCTCTTGGTTTCGTCACGTATCGGATTGGTCCGAAACATTTCATGTCGACATCCCTGTCTTTTTTTTTTCTTTATTTGTGACAGTTCCATTGACCTGACAGTTGTGGTGTCAAATCTGCGTGGTGAAGCTAAACGTTGCAGTTCTGTTGATAGCGCCAAGCGCCGATTACGTCAGAATTTCCCCTCATATGTCTTCGCCCACCGCAAAGTCCAGTCTGGTCATTTAGATTTTGTTCATCATTTTCAGCATATGCGTTTGAAGAATGCCGATGTGGCAACAGCACACTAGTTGCGATAAGAATTGTTTTTTAACGCAACTGGTATGCTATTTCTTCACATCGGATATCTTGTTATTCCACTCACACCGACAGTCACATGTTCAATGAGGTGCTGGAAGGTTTCTTGGGGAATCACAGCCCACTCTTCACGGAGTGTTACACTGAGGAGAGATATCGTTGTCGGTCGGTGAGGCCTGGCACGAAGTCGACGTTACAAAACATCCCAAACGTGTTCTGTACGATTCAGATCAGGACTCTGTGCACGCCAGTCCACTACAGGGATGTTATTGTCGCCATCCCCGAATTACTCTTCAACAGTGGGAACATTGAAAGGGCTTAAAACATCAATGTAGGCCTGTGCTGTGATAGTACCACGCATAACAACAAGGGGTGCAAGCCTCTTCCACGAAAAACACGACCACAGCATAACACCACCACCTCCGAATTTTTACTGTTGGCACTATACACGCTGGCAGACGACGTTCAGCGGGCATTCGCCATACCCACACCCTGCCATCGGATTGCTACATTGTGTACCGTGATTCGTCACTCCACACAACGCCATTCCATTTTTCAGTCGTCCAATGTTTACACTACTTACACCAAGCGGGGCGTCGTTTCTCATTTGCCCGCGTGATGTGTGGTTAATGAGCAGCCGCTCGACCATGAAATCCAAGTTTTCTCACCTCCCGCCTAACTGTCATAGTACTTTCAGTGGATCCTTATGCAGTCTTGAATTCCTGTGTGATGGTCTGCCTATTACACATTACTAATAATTTCAACTGTAAGTCAACAGACGCGGTCGGCCTGTACGTACGCTTTTGTGCTGTACGTGTTCCTTCACGTTTCCACTCCACTATCACGTCGGAAACAGTGGACCTAGGGATGTTTAGTAGTGTGGAAATCTCGCGTACAGACGTATGACACAAGTGACACCCAATGACCTGACCATGTTCGAAGTGCGTGAGTTACACTGAGCGCCCCATTCTGCTCTCTCGCGATGTCTAATGACTACTGAGGTCGCTGATCTGGAGTACCTGGCAGTAGGGGGCAGCACAATTTACCTAATTATAAAAACGTATGGTTTTGAGGGTGTCAGGATACTTTTGATCACATAGTGCTCCACTACTTCACTTGCGAAAGGATTCGTAATCTGGTGATATCGCATGTTCAACATTCATCATCTACTTTTGTGGTATTTGCCGTTATTTGCTACCCTATGTTTCTTAAATTACTCTTCAATGCGTCATTTATATCGCTTCGGAGAGTTTTAAATGTCAGTAAGAATCACCCTGTATATGGAAAGTAATGTTGGTGTTTAACACAGGGCAAAATAAGTACTAATTCCTACGCAATCAATTCTAAAACAATTACGTCATGGCGTCATTTACTTTGTCTTGAAGCCACAGACACAGTATATATACATATAGGGTGGTCCACTGATCGTGACCGGGCCAACTATCACCCGAAATAAGCGTCAAACGAAAAAACTACAAAGAACGAAATTTGTCTAGCATGAAAGGGGAAACCAGTTGGCGCTATGGTTGGCCCGCTAGAAGGCGCTACCATAGGTCAAACGGATTTTTTTAAAAATAGGAACCCCCATTTTTATCAAAAATTCGTGTAGTAGGCAAAGAAATACAAATTTTTAGTTGGAGCACTTTTTTCGATTTGGGATAGATGGCGCTGTAATAGTCTCAAACAAATGGCTCACAATTTTAGACGAACAGTTGGTAAAATGTAGGTTTTTTAAATTAAAATACAGAACATAGGCACGTTTGAATATTTTATTTCGGTTGTTTCAATGTGATACATGTACCTTTGTGAACATATCATTTCTGATAACGCGTGCTCTTACAGCGTGATTACCTGTAAATACCATATTAATGTCATAAATGCTCAAAATGATGTCCGTCAGCCTCAATGCTTTTGGCAATACGTGTAACGACATTCCTGTCAACAGCGAGTAGTTCGCCTTCCGTAAAGGTCGCACATGCATTAACAATGCGCTAACCCATGTTGTCAGGCGTTGTCGGTGGATCACGATAGCAAATATCCTTCAACTTTCCCCACAGAAAGAAATCCGCGGACGTCAGATCCGGTGAACGTGCGCGCCATGGTATGGTGCTTCGACGACCAATCCACCTGTCATGAAATATGCTGTTCAATACCGCTTCAACCGCACGCGAGCTATGTGCCGGACATCCATCACGTTGGAAGTACGTCGCCATTCTGTCATGCAGTGAAACATCTTGTAGTAACATCGGTAGAACATAACGTAGGAAATCAGCATACATTCCACCATTTACATTGTCATCGATAAATTGGGGGTCAATTATCCTTCCTTCCATAATGCCGCACCATACATTAACCCGCCAAGGTCGTTGATGTTCCATTTGTCGCAGCCATCGTGGATTTTTCGTTGCCCAGTAGTGCATATTATGTCGGTTTACGTTACCGCTGTTGGTGAATGACATTTCGTCGCTAATTAGAACGCGTGCAAAAAATCTGTCATCGTCCCGTAATTTCTCTTGTGCCCAGTGGCAGAACTGAACACGACGTTCAAAGTCGTCGCCATGGAATTCCTGGTGCATAGAAATATGGTACGGGTGCAATCGATGTTGATGTAGCATTCGCAACACCGACGTTTTTGAGATTCCCGATTCTCGCTCAATTTGTGTACTACTGATGTGCGGATTAGCCGCTACACCTACTTGGGCATCATCATTTGTTGCAGGTCGTGGTTGACGTTTCACATGTGGCTGAACACTTCCTCTTTCCTTAAATAACGTAACTGTCCGGCGAACGGTCCGGACACTTGGATGATGTCGGCCAGGATACCGAGCAGCATACATAGCACACGCCCGTTGGGCATTATGATCACAATAACAATACTTCAACACGATATCGACCTTTTCCGCAATTGGTTCAAATGGCTCTGAGCACTATGCGGCTTAACTTCTGAGGTCATCAGTCGCCTAGAACTTAGAACTAATTAAACCTAACTAACCTAAGGACACCATCGCCCGAGCGCTCGGTTCCAGACTGCAGCGCCTAGAACCGCACGGCCACTGCGGTCGGCCCCGTAATTGGTAAACCGTTATATACTTCGCGCGCTCACTCTGGAAACTTCAAAGAAGCTTTGTTTTCAGCTGAGAAAAAAAATGAGGTGCATTACTTTCTGGGCAACCCTCGTGACAAACAAAACATATACATACACGAGGCCCCGTAAGGGGCCTCCCGGCCAGAGACGCCAAACGCTCATTTCATTTCCGAGCGTTCGTTGCATGGTCCGATGAAGTGACGGAACATGGCGCGCTCACTCAGGAAACTTCAAGCAATACACACGTAACTTTTGCATTCCAGCTGTAAACAAAGCTACGAATGCGAAAGTTACGTGTGTATTGCTTCAAGTTTCCTGAGTGAGCGGTGGAAACAAAGCTACGAATGCGAAAGTTACGTGTGTATTGCTTGAAGTTTCCTGAGTGAGCGCGTCATGTTCCGTCACTTCATCGGACCATGCAACGAACGCTCGGAAATGAAATGAGTGTTTGTCGTCTCTGGCCGGGAGGCCTCTTACGGGACAGGTCCGGCCGCCTTGGTGCAGGTCTTTCTACGTTCGACGCCACATTGGGCGACCTGCGCGCCGGATGGGGATGAAATGATGATGGAGACAACACAACACCCAGTCCCTGAGCGAAAAAAATCCTCGGCGAAGCCGGGAATCGAACTCGGGCCCCTTAGGCCAGCAGTCCGTCACGCTGACCATTTTTTTTACAAATTTTTTTTTAGTCTCATTTTATTCGTTTTAGTTCGTTACATATGCTCGGGGCGGACGTCGCAAGAGACCCGGTTCAGTTCGTCGTTGATCCATTAACTCAGTTTTTTTATTACAGAGGGCAGCTAACCCTCTGACCGAACACCCTTTTTTTTTGTTTATTTTCAGAGTCGTATGCATCAATTTGGCAACAAGATGCGACAGATGCACCAAAATCAGAGCATGCGCCAATCGGAAGGCGAGATAGGGCGTTTACAATTCCATGCTTTGCCGTAAATCTGTACAAAATTTCATACTGATACTGCGAAAACAAAAAAGTTCTTCGTTGCAAGTTTTTTTTTGCAGACCTTTTTTTCCCAGCAATCCAATTTTTAACCACTTTTTTAATTTTTTATTATATTTTTTTATTTTTTATTTCAGGATGGTCAGGGCGTGGTACACACCGCACTAGCAGTGGGGTCCCTTCACGGCACTGCCAGTGCGTCGAGGCCCAAACCCCTCCCACCCCTGTTTTCATGTTCCCTGTTGGGTCATAGCACTAAGTGTGCAGAAATCTTAACACAAAATTCCCATTCTCCGATGTAAGAAAGACAAAGAAACCACTTCTCTGAGTAGAAACTTAACACTGATAAAAACTTAACAATTCTTCTTGAATCACACAAATACTTTGGAAGTCGAACACGAGTAATTCTGAACAAAATGTTTCGAAAAAAAAAAAAAAAAAAGCTTTTCGTGTAACATAGAAGTTCCGGAAGCAAGGTAATAGTAAATAATAATAAGAAACCAAGTGACTTTTAATTTTCTTCTGTTCGTTCCCGTTCAATGTGTTGTAGGGGTTCCACATATTTAACCAACACCCATTCTTTCAAAAATGATCTTCAGCATGTTGCCGTAGTGCTTCTTGTGGTTGCAATACGTGCTGATTTTTGGATATTCACACTTCATGTAATCGCGGAATTCTATCTCGTTGTCCGACCCAAGTTTGTGGATGACATAACTAACATATTTCCCTAGTAAACAGCTAATGGCGTTGGTTTTTAATTTCGGAAAGTATGTCATGTCTGGTCTCAGGAGGAGCGATGGCGTTATATATTCCGTAGAGGATGTGGTGAGAAAGTCGATTTGTTGCCTGATCCAATTCCAGTTATGCACATTGCCACCACAGGTGAATCTGTGGATGAGTGTATCCACCAGATTGCATTTTCCACAAAGGTGTGTCTGGTTTAAACCGATCCCATATAGTCTCTCGTTGGTGCTGATGACATTGTTAACTGTTTTGTACTATGCGGAAATAGCGTCTGTAGATAGCCCGGCATAGTTGATGTTCCGCCATACAGCTTTCCAGTCACAATTTGGGAATTTCGTTTCAATTTTGTTTCTGCCCTCATTTAACTTCCTTTCAAGTATGATGTCGCGCGCTGTGATACGTGTGTTGCTTCTGATTTCGTCACTAAGATAACTTGCTTCGAGGGAAAAGTTCCTCACATACTGCAGACGGGCATTAATCTTTCGCACATCAATCGGTGCTTGCAGGCTATGGGGTGTCACAGCCTCAAAGAGCTTTGCGGTTATACATTGCGGAAGTTCTCTGAGTATATGGAAAGTCCGTTTGAGGAACAGAGCAGACGCTTTATTGCGAATATCCACCAAACCGAGGCCCCCGTTTCTGACATCCAGTACAACGGTAGTCGCACCAACCCTGAATATGTCTCCTCGCCATAAATAATTGGTAACAGTGGACATGATGCCTTTTGCTACTAGTCTAGGAATTGGAAATACCTGCGCAGTGAAATACGCTTTAGACAAAACGCAGGAGTTGATGAATCTGACCATTTTGCACCAGGTCCATAGTTCGATGGATGTTCTCCATTACAGCACCACGAACTTTCCTCCTAGTTTCCGTCCAGTTAAAAGCAGCCATCCTCATCGGACATGCCATTTAGGTTATTCCCAAAGTTTTATGTTTGTTGTCGTGTTTTGCCCATGCCAGTCGGAGGTGATCTAAGCCCCGTAGATTGAATATTTTACTTTTGTTTTCATTTGTTGTTGCTCCCGACGCTAGACAATACCTTTGGATTTCTCTTTCCAGTGTAACTGTCTCCTCCTTATTCCTTATTACAACGCCCACGTCATCAGTATAAGCTCGTATGACAGTTTTCTCACCACCTGCCTGTTAATCTTGCGTGGACAGTGCGGAGGAAGGGCTCTACAGATACTCTAAAGATACGAAAAGTAAAAACATAGATAAGGGACTGCCCTGTGGAACCCCTCGCCTTATCTGTATGGGTTTAGAAGTTTGGCCATTGATTGCTATTTTCGCATTTATACCTATTGCAATATTTCTTAGCATGTTGACAATCTGAGGGTGGAAAGCCATTCTTGATAGCGTCGCAAAGAGGTATCTATGACTAACGCGGTCAAAAGCTTTGTTGAAATCTATAAAGATTAAAGCACATTTTATACTTGTCACTGAGGTAATTGCAATGACATCTCTGTATGCAGATAGACTTTTGAATATCGTTCTGGTCGGAGAACAAGATTGATGATGACTCAATATTTTGTTGGAAAAGGCAGAGAGTCTTTTGTTGATAAAACGCGAAATTATTTTGTAATCTGAATTTATTAGCGAAAGAGGCCGAAAATTGTTTAAGTTGGTTTTGCCTTTACTCTTAGGAATCAGTACTATTTTACTTTCCTTAAACTCTGCAGGGACCGTTTTTCCGTTCAGGACCTCATTTGCCATGGAAGTGATCTTGTCCCCAATTATAGACCAGTAGCGGGCATAAAACTCCACAGGGAGGCCATCAAGTCCCGGAGATTTTTTGAGAGGTGAGTTACGCACTGCCTGGTGCACTTCTTCTTTAGTAATAGGTGACAGGATGTCAGCGTTCTCCGTTCCCGACAATTGTTGACCTAAAATAGTGAGAAAGTCCTCGAGAGCTGCATCTTCCACTGTGGTAGGGGCATATAAGGTTTCATAGTACCTGTGGATTTCGTGCAGTATTTCTTTTCATGTGAGCCTCGTACCAGCATGCGTCTGGACTTCATCAATAAAAGTTTGACGTCTGTTTTTAGCATGCCGCACCATGTGATACAGAGAAACTGTTTCATCTGCTACGACTGATGTGGCTTTCGATTTAATTTTTAGTCCCTCCATCTGTTGCCGTTTAATGCTTAATAACTTGGCTTTTATTTTTTTGATATCATTCAGACGAATTACGTCATCATGGGCCTGTTGATATAAGTCTCTTAAAACTTTATAATAAATCTCCATTGTATTCCTCAACTCCCTGTACCTCGCTTCACTAAACTGCATGACAACTTTCCGCAGCCTTGGTTTAGCCTCCTAGTCCACCAGTCAATGACTGTTGGGTGCTTGTCTACTGTGCGGAGGCACATAGTCCACGCTACTCTTATTTCCTGTTCCAGTTCTTCGTCAGTTAAAACAGAGATATTTAAATTCCATCGGCCTCTGAATCGACGAGTTGGCTGTACACTTAAATTAAAGCAAGTTAAACGTGCACTGTGATCGCTAAAATACACGGGTCTCTCGTTTCAAGGTTTAATAAAGATTTGGTGGCACGTAAATTCTGTCTAGTCTGCTGCGGGATTGGCTGGTTATATACGTGAACCCGACTGACGTCGGGTGCTGAAGTTCCCACACATCCTTAAGGTGTAGATCACTTACTAACTTTTTTAACTGTGGTGAGTAGTTGAAATTGGGTTGTTAATCTTTCTGGTTTAAAACACAGTTAAAATCTCCACCTATTATAAGAGAACACGGATTTTTCCTCAGTAAATAAATCAGTTCATCTTGAAAAAACTTCGCACGATCCAATTTGTGGGAATTTGCTGATGGGGCGTAAAGGTTAAGTACTGTCACATCGAAAATTTTTATGCCTATGGCTCTTCCTGATTCTAGTCGTTCGATTTCAGTCACAGGAATGCCTTCCCCTGTAAGAATGGCTGTACCGATATTGACTTCCGTAGAAACATTAACAATTTCAAAAAAGCCTGGGATCCGAAATTCCGCTATCGCAGCTTCTTGTAGCAACGCGATATCTGTCCCAGACTGGTACAAGAATTCTTTTAGTGCTGCCAATTTCAAGGGTGACTATATTTATTAATATTAATAGTAGTAATGCTATAAGCTTGCATCACAGACATACCAGAAGAAGCTATTTGGGATGAGGATCGGTATGATTATAGCGGCATCGTGCTTCTCTACAAGTCACGCCCTTTACAAGCTGTGTGCCCATTACATGTACTAATTTCCTAGAAAAATTTTCACTGCTTTTAAATAAAGTGCTTGAGAAGAAAAGTATCCTGAAATCCTGACAATGCATTGCTATAAGTCACTGTGGCCCTTCTCTTTCTCGTCTTCAGTGTTGGCCCTGATGACTTCATATTTAATATTCTTTTTCTTGGCGTCTTTCTTCTCTGGTGTGGCTTTCGCTTGATGACGCGTGACAGCAAGACCCGGTTTCGGTCGCAGCCGCCGGCGGTGGCCGTCTGGCGCAACGGCGGTGGCTTGCGAGTCGTCAATATTTGGTTCCGGCGTGTTGTCTGTTGTCTTGTCTTGCTGGCGAGGCGGCGATGCTTGTTTATTTCCTCCTTCGGCGCTGCGTTGCGCTTCGGAGTCAGCAGGTTGTTTACTTGGTACTTCCTCATACTGTTCGCACTGTATGGGCTGTGCACTTGATGCGGTTATTGCAGCTGTGACCTCAGGCTCGGGGTCAAATTTCCGTGAAAGGTCACTACCAGCTGCGTCACTTCCTGTTCGTGACGGTATAAGTCCTTGTGCGGAAGTGGGATCCACATCGACCTGCATTTCATCTCCTTTTTCCACTTCCAACAGATCTTCTGGACTGGGTTTCGGCTTCCTGGCAACGGGTGTTTCACAGGAAAAGTTCTCATCAACATTTTTTCAGTGTCCTCTAGAGGACGCTTTTTAGTGGGAATCTCGCTGTCACGGGACGAAATTTCAGCAGTTAATGCAGGTTATAAAGACGGAAATTCATTAACATTAAGTGCAACATTTTCAGAGGTAGTAACAGGATCCACGACAGCCGCCGGCTCTGTTGTATTACTGACTGGCAACAAATCGTTGAGTGTTAATTTCCGGCGTTGCGTAAGGTTATTTGTTAGCACAAAAACACGGCGAGGGCAGTCCTGACGGAGGTGACCGAACTCGTTACATACATGACATGTAGGGGTTTGCCCTGAGTACACAACATGCGCCTTGTGCTCGTCAATAAAGATGTGAGAGGGAATGTTTGCCTTCACTTCCATCTCCACGGAGCGAATGCCGTTAAAGCACTGCAGCTTGAAATGCGAAGCCCACCTTTCGTTGACTATTTGCCTGACAACCCCATACTTTGAAAGGACATCTTTAATTTTCGAGTTGTCTACTTCTATGGGAATATTCAAAACCATAACATTCCTAATTACAGACTCGGAATTCCGGAGTTTGACAGTACTTTTAGCACCATCACGGTGTATAAATTCCGTTTCATAACCAAATTTTGCCAGAAAGCGGTCTACACTCGCGGAATCGTTAAACTTTACAAAAATGCAGTATTCATCAGAGTCCAGCTGCATGGTATGAACAGATGCAGAATGAAGGCCAATGACCTCGGTAATCCAGTCGTGTATTCCAAGTGCAGAGGGCTGTACTCGACGGGTGTGCTTGTCGAAGGTGAAAATCACGGTGTTTTTTCTCACGGAGTTTGCCATGGTGTTCTGCAGCGAAGAAATCTCGGACAACGTCGAAATCCCAACGGTACTGCGTAGAAAGACGAAACGAACGAAAACCAAATGCTCAATTGATAACGCTTAATTCACGTGCGAAACGCCAATAAACGACCACGAAACACGAAAACACTGGCGTAAACACTGAACGTTCACGGAGCAAACTTGAGGAGCGTGCGACCGCGGCGACAGCTAAACCCAGACTGAGCTACCGTGTCGACACCATTCAGCTATCGTGGCGGACAAGGAACGCTCTGCCACTGCAGCAGTATCCAATGCAGGTGATCACGTGCCCATTACAGTTGTAGTTGCCGATGTCGTGGTGTTAAGATTGGCACATGAAAGGGTCGTCGGCTGCAGGTGCCCATCGTTAGGTGTGTTCTGTGCACTGTGAGTTTCGACACATTTGTACTCTGTCCAGATTGAAAGTCTGATGTTA
Organism: Schistocerca serialis cubense; assembly: GCF_023864345.2. Taxonomy (NCBI): domain Eukaryota; kingdom Metazoa; phylum Arthropoda; class Insecta; order Orthoptera; family Acrididae; genus Schistocerca; species Schistocerca serialis. The sequence goes on from NC_064639.1 coordinate 168,592,880, forward strand.
GCTCCGCCACAATTCCCCGCCCGTCCTTTTTTTACCATTCTGCCCAACCTGCGACGTCCCATATCCATAATGAGGAGTAGCCGCCCAAAGCCATGATGTTAGCTCCGCCACAATTCGCCGTCCATTCTGTTTTACCGGTCTGTCCAGCCTACGACGTAAAGAGGAGTGACTGTCCAACGCCACGACATCTGAACGTGGTTTCACCCTGGTTCCGTCACATGTTCAAGACACCACAGTACTCCTCGAATGAGAAGTGGCTGCCCTACGACACGACGTCTCGACGTGGTTTCATCCTGTTTCCGTCACATGCTGAAGACACCGCAGCACTCCTAGAACACCTGTGAAGTCGTGCAGTTTCCGAAACGCCCTTGCCAAGCCTTGGGGCCATCACAGTCTGGTCTCGGTCAAACTCAGCTATATCGCGCGCCTTCCCCATTTTATACACGGACAGCACGCTCTCTGATAGTACATGCACCGTGCGTGTGTCTGATTAGCAGTCTTTCCAAGCCAGGTGACGCTGCTATCGGCTGGACGGGCTTATACGGATAGTTGGTCGGTGGTCATAATGTTCTGTCTGATCAGTGTATATTCAGATTTCCTTACTGTGTACGTTTACTGACCAGCCGCGACGTTTCTCCCTTTTAGGCGAACTGGAGGATGATAGATTATTGTAATGTGGATCATTACGAATAAAGACTGTACTTATAGAAGATAGCCTCCCTGCAATAAACTGACTGAGGAGCTACCTTTTATAGAAAATTTCTGTTTATTTCTGCACCACATTCCGATGATTTACTTTTTGAGTCATACATGAGAAGCGTACTCTAAACGAAATCTATATCACCACCTTCATGCAGAACAGTTAAACCTTAGCAAAGTACCCACTATAGTAGCAATAAGATCACTAATAGATACACGCTGAGCAAATGTGTATTACCTTTCCTTTCCTTTGACTAATATTATTACACGACAACAGGTCAATAATTAAAGGCAGTTTTTTTTTTCTAGTCCATAAGACTGACGCAACAACGACATGCTTTAACCTTACAGTTAGTCATATGAGTTTCTGGATTGGTCCACTGAACAGATTTATTCTTAGTGATCTCATGGTTATTTTATTGTAAGTGCTCCTTTATCCGCATGCACATATGAACAAATGAGGGAAATGATTAGTTTTTTTATCTTCTATAGGAACTAAACCTGTGGAGAACACCGGCAGAGTGCTCGTAAATGGAAATGAGCGTTTGGCTTCATTGGCCGGGAGGCTGCCTTGGTGCAGGTCTTATTACATTCACGCCACTTTGGGCGACCTGCGCGGCGGGTGGGGATGAAATGACGATGAAGACATCCCAACACTCAGGCCCTGAGCGGAGAAAAATCTCCGACCCAGCCGGGAATCGAACACGGGTCCCTTAGGACTGCAGTCCGTCAAGCGGATCATTCAGCTATCGGGGCGGACAGAATGCTGGTGCAATATGGTGATTAGTATCTTGCTTAACGAAAAATGTACGTGTGAATGAATAGCTTCAAAACTGAACTTCTATCTGTCTGTGAGGAAGAGCGTTTGATACCGTATACCATCCACTTTGAAACGATGATCGTGAGTTGAACTTCAGGCACAGTTCAGCATTTGTAATTGTCCATGGATCTCTAAACTATGACTACGTCCTCTGGATACCACGTCAACTGACACACACAAACAGCGGAACATTTGGAAACGTCGAAATCAGATTTAAGTCATTCTGAAGAAGAAGGAGAACAGTTTCGCAGTAGACACGTGAGGCTATTATTGTGAAACACTGGCTCAGGAGCAGAGAATAACGTGGAAACATCCGTCTTAGCCTGCAGAAAAATATTTCAAGCTGATGATGAAAGTGTTTTGGCGTACGACAAGGTCACTGCTGATTCACCATGAAAGCTACTGTAAGCTACTATTAGATCTCAAACTGAAAATCTAAATGAAGAGGACAGACGAATTTGCTTCAGGATAATGTCCTCCCTCACACCGGGAGAACAAGAACCCAGAGCATTCTGAATACTGGTGTTGAGCTGCTTTAGAACCCGCCGTATAGACCTGACCTGATTTCCAGCTTTTTGGTCGGATGGTGAAGCACATGGGTGACACCAAGATTTCGTCAGATGGCCAGGTTGTGGAGGCGATGCAAGAATGAATGTGATCGATGCCACAAAACATCATCAGTGATGGACGTAGGTAGCTTGCGAAGGTATGGACTCAAACGGAGCTTGTCGTGTAAAGAAATCGCGTTAGTTGCAACGTTATTTTATCACTGAAAAGATTCTGCTACAAATTTCTTCCACTTGGCACATTATGTTGATTATCCAGTAAGAAGCTATAGATTCTCTCCATAGCTGAAAAAAATTGCATAGTCTTGCACTGACATTACGCGTCGCTGCGATATTGTCTTTGATGCGTAGAGAGCAGAAACTAATCCTGAATACTCTTTATTACCTTAATTCATGAGGGGCAAATGAAAACACCTAGCCGTCATTTACTGACCAATTTTGTTTCATCTACTTCTTGAAATTTTTACCTGTCGAACAACTTTTATATGAATTTTTCTCCTAGAATATGGAATTATCATTCCAAGTTTCTTTGAAATAAAGTTGAGGGGACTTTTGACCTCAGATCTTAAGTCCCATAGCGCTCAGAGCCATTTGAACCATTTGAAATAAAGTTGGTGATATGATGGTGAGTCCTCTAAGTTGTCACAAGGAAGTTTACGATGGGCTGATTGATGACGTACCCTAATCGTAGAGTACGGCTTTTGACTTGGACCAAAACCGAAATATATTGCAGGAAAATTAACAGATCCCTAGAAACACAATGTTTGTTAAACTGATCCTCTTTGATAGTGTAACATGCATGATCATCCCTTTGAAAGAAAGCAAGGTCAGTGCATCATACAATATCACGTTGATCCAACTCAGAGACCACAATTTACATTACAGATTATGACTTTTAGCCGTGAAACTTTTCTGAACTCGACTTGAATTAATCAATATAAGCACATACCTGCAATATTCGACGTTAGTAATTCTTCGGCGATGCTGATTGTCCTGTTCGCTTCTGCAGAAGCCGACTGACAGGCGATAACTAGTGCCGTTATTTGCAGAAATAACAGTACAATGCAACATATGCTAGCTGCCTTTTCTGTCGATGTGTCCATATCCTGGTACAATAAAAGCGCAAAGTAAAAAAATACTAACTGGATGGATGTCATCAGATTCTGTACCACATGCATAGCGATGACGACGCCGTATACGTCGTTCAAAGAGGACATCACTTTTCTTAATTTCATGTGACAAATTTGAATCTTCAGTATTTGCCTGCAAGGCAGCTTTAAAAGTCTCGGTGTGAGACGTAATTGGTTGACGTCGGGAACGCAACGAACTGCAAATCTCTGGAACACAACTGGTCTGACCCGTGTGGCTTGCTGCATGAATTCGTAAGCGATGTCTGCTATGAGCAAGTTGTTGAGTGATCTGAACTTTTGGCACAGAATCGTACAAAGTGTTAGAAACTGGAGCAGTACTAGTGATATTATGAGATTGTCTATTAAGATAGCCATGGAGAAATACCGCCCTGTACTGATGTAAAGGCTGATGTTGACAGTGTTTGCTAAGGAAATGACAGATGACACGTAAACCAATGTGAATGTCAGTTTTTTTCCTGCTTGTGTAGTGGCGGGTAAAGGAAAATGATCTGCGAGTTGAATGTCCTCCACTAGTTCCATAAAAGTTTTGCAAGAACTGCGAAAGAAGGGTAAGAGGGAAGCTGCCGCCATAGCGGTGCTTAGCGTACAGATGATTGAACCCGCTACTGACCAGCGTTGCCAAAACTGTTCGCCCTTCAAAACCTGTGCCCTTTCTACCCCTTTGAAGCCCGTGTAGAAGACTGCAGTTAGCACAGCGCAACTGTAGACACGGGAGCATGTAGCTAGAACACTACATCGAGGTCGACCCAAGGGGACCCCAGATACGGCAGAGAGGAACAAAACCGGGCGCAAGCCGTTTATTGCGTTCGCCATAGTTCTTTGTGGACGACTACAGACTGCCTGGTCACCAGATGCGATGGGCTCTGCAGTTGGATGGATACTCCAATCGCTTCACGATATGACAATCTTCATCAAAAATGGATTACGAGCAACTGTCGATACAGGCTCAGATGAGTATTATATCCGACGACTATATATTTACAGTTCTCCAAACCTCCACTGTTCCTGCCTCTCTTCGTGCTGCTGCCATTTCATTATTGCTTTGTAAGTAAATATAAAGAGAAATATACCGGTCTCGCAATGCTCTTAAAGTTTTTCTTACGTCAAACGTGTCACTTCATTCACTGCGCTTGAAATAACTGTAGTGGCAGCTGAGGAACATTGTTTGTGTAACAATGAGGAGTCAGCTATCAGTTCTTTTCATTTATTTTTTCATTAATTTAGAGGACGTATGCTAGCAGTGTTGGCCTGATAAATAATCGAATCGTTCATTAGTATGAATGACTCTAAACACAAGATAATTCGTAAATAATGCTCCAGTGCTTTATTAGCAGCTAAACAATCTGTATCTTGGTGATGTTAACAGTTCAGGTGCACTACTGGCCATTAAAATTGCTACACCAAGAAAAAATGCAGATGATAAACGGGTATTCATTGGACAGATATATTATATTAGAACTGACATGTGATTACATTTTCACGCAATTTCGGTACATAGATCCTGAGAAATCAGTACCCAGAACAACAACCTGTAGCCGTAGTAACGGCCTTGATACACCTGGGCAGTGAGTCAAACAGAGCTTGAATGGCGAGTACAGGTACAGATGCCCATGCAGCTTCAAAACGATAACACAGTTCATCAAGAGTAGTGATTGGCGTATTTTGACGAGCTAGTTGCTCGGCCACCATTGACCAGACGTTTTCAATTGGTGAGAGATCTGGAGAATGTGCTGGCTAGGGCAGCAGTCGAACATTTTCTGTATCCTGAAAGGCCCGTATGGGACCTGCAACATGCGGTCGTGCATTATCCTGCTGAAATGTAGGGTTTCGCAGGGATCGAATGAAGGGTAGAGCCACGGGTCGTAACACATATGAAATGTAACGTCCGCTGTTCAAAGTGCCGTCAATACAAACAAGAGGTGACCGAGACGTGTAACCAATGGCACCCCATACCATCAAGCCGGGTGATACGCCAGTATGGCGATGGCGAATACACGCTTCCAATGTGCGTTCACCCCGATGTCGCCAAACACGGATGCGACTATCATGATGCTGTAAACAGAACCTGGATTCATCCGAAAAAATGACATTTTGTCATTCGTGCACCCAGGTTCGTCGTTGAGTACACCATCACAGGCGCTCCTGTCTGTGATGCAGCGTCAAGGGTAAAAACGGCCATGGTCTCCGAGCTAATAGTCCATGCTGCTGCAAACGTCGTCGAACATTTAGTGCACATGGTTGTCGTCTTGCAAACGTCCTCATCTGCTGACTTAGGGATCGAGATGTGGCTGCACGATCCGTTACAGTCATGCGGATAAGAAGCCTGTCATGTCGACTGCTAGTGATATGAGGCCGTTGGGAACCAGCACGACGTTCCGTATTACCCTCCTGAGCACACCAATTCAATATTCTGCTAACAGTCATTGGATCTCGACGAATGCGAGCAGCAATGTCGCGATACGATAAACCGCGATCGCGATAGGCTACAATCCGACCTTCATCAAAGTCGGAAACGTGATGGTACGCATTTCTCCTCCTTACACGAGGCATCGCAACAACGTTTCACCAAGCAGCGCCGGTTAACTGCTGTCTGTGTATGAGAAATCGGTAGGAAACTTTCCTCATGTCAGCACGTTGTAGGTGTCGCCACCGGCGCCAATCTGTGTGAATACTCTGAAAAGCTAATCATTTGCATATCATAGCATCTTCTTCCTGTCGGTTAAATTTCGCGTCTGTAGCACTTCATCTTCGTGGTGTAGCAATTTTAATGGCCAGTAGAGTACACTGGTAGAGCATCGTTCTTGTAGAATCTTCGGACGCGAGGTTCGGCATTCCTGCTGAGGGCTTTCTCCAGACGCTGATTGCATGCAGTGTATGCTACACAGAGTGGCCATCCAGACACCGCAAGACGACATCAGCAAGATGATCGAAACGTGGAACCCAAATATTGTAGATGAATGATGCGCTAACAACACACATGAACCAATAAAACTTTTCTAGGTATGTGAGGGTATTTTCAATGTGCCAAATTCTCAGACGTTTCGGCCACTGTTGCAAATGGCCTTCCGCAGATATTCTTTGCTAAATAAAAAATACGCTGAGGAAAGTCATTCTAAAGCAAAAATACTTTGAGGAAGGCCATTTGCAGCAGTGGCCGAAACATCTGAGAATTTTACGCGTTGACAGTACAATCACCTACCCAAAAAGTTTTATTGCCTGTGACAACGGCCGCGTGAGTCTATGCTTGCAATACATAAATACCCATGAAGTTTTAAATCCATCGACGACGACGACGACAACAAACATTGCGGAAGCCCGTGTTCTTGCGTCTTCACTCTGTAATTAGATAGCGTTTCTCACTCCATTCATTCACTCATTCATTCAGACATTGTGGTCTGTAAATTCCAACCCTACAGAGATGTGGATCGAGTCACGTTATACATTACCAGGCAGAAGGTAGCACTGCTAACATAACATACACTAACAACAAATTATGAGCAGCGCTAATCTGATCAAACAGATAATCGTGGTAATTTCTTGTAGATGATGTCATACATGTACTTCAGCAGCATAACAGCTACTTAAAAGAAAGCCACTCCACGATCATGTTCAACAATATTCCTATGTTGCTGACTGCTTTACGTGTTCCCATCTCGCGGCATACGAGGATACGCGCAGTATTGTCGAATGAGATCGTGTTGGTGGTCCAGACGTTATGGCGTGAGGTGACGTAACGTCGCACGGGCGTACTGACTTCCAAATCATTCAACACAGAACACTTACCGGTCAACGTCAATGTGACAATCTACCCCTTCCCATTGTAAGACGTGTATACTACTATTGTCTATTGTCAAACCACAATTTATGAAAGATGTTTAGATTTTATTAATAGGATTAAGTAGGAATAATTAATACTTCTCATTTTGGAAATAATTGTGGTAGCAGGGAATGTCTGCACCAAAGTATTGTTGGCGGGAGAGATCGCTCATTGATACAATTTTAAAAGGGTGGGAGAGACCGCGTATGGATACATTTTAAGGAAAGAGCGGGAAAGACCGCACATTGATACTTTTGTAATGGTAGCAGGGATTGTCTGCATCAGAAAGCATTGTTGGCGGGAGAGACCGCACTTTAGCGTTCGTAGGAAGTCAGTAGTAAGCGAGATGTGAAGAGAGTCCGTAGCAGGTCTGAACCGAGAGGTCAAGAGGAACGGTGTGCCTGCCAGCCACCAGCTATGACTTAAAAGAGATTATAAACGGATGTAGAGAGTCATCAGTTAACTATTATCATAAGAGGAACTAATATTATTGAACTTATTTTTTTAATTTTTTTATTTTTATTTTATTTACTTATTTATTTATTTTTTTTTTTTTTTTTGAGAATCTCAAGACTAATGAAGGTACGTTTGCGCAATGCTAGTTGTAAGATTATTGTAAAAAGTAAGTCCCATTTGAACGTTTGTAAAATCATTTCATTACCAACAGTAAATATATGAAGAATCGTCTTCAGAATACAATTAATTTTTGGCAGCAATATTGCATTACTGATTATAATCCATCCCAAAAATCATCAGCGTAAAACTTCGCAAAATTTTATTGTTGTGAAGAAAAAGTTTAACTATGAATTACGAATCTTCAGTCAAATTAATTAAAGAATAACGTCAGCTTTGCTATTATGAATAACGTCAGATTTGGTAATAAATACCGCCACTTATTATGACAGCCAACCCAGCAGCTAATAGAGTATAGGAAAACAGAGTAAGTATATTCATGTCGCAGTTCGATGTAGCAGTCAGATGGCGATCGAGTAACAGTTAAAAAGGTGCGGAACAGTTTTGGGTTATAGCAGACAACGACTGAGGGCCACGACGACGACTCATTCTATGTTTCGTCGAAATAATCACAAAATCACTTTTAATAACCAGCATTTAAATTTGTATGCGAAGATTGCACTTATTGTTATGTAGAAAGGGAATTAATTTCAAAGGGAAGATTTCATTTGTTATTATTAAACAAGAGGTAGAAATACTAAGGGAAGGTTTCATAGGTTATTGTAGAAAGGAAGGTTGCGTAACAAAAGAGATATAGAGGAGACGGGAAGGTTTCACCATGTGCGTCTTTTCAGGACTACATTCAATTGTGGTGTCATTTTTATGATTGACAAGGAGCGTCTTCATCGAGCAGTGCAGGTGGAGCAGCTCTTGGAACGAGAAGTTATTAGAGGAATGGACTTTTTGGAAGACGTATTACAGCCGTCCATATGCATCAACGCCGTTGTCAATTGCGCTGGTAGAGGAATGGATCGCTCTACCACAAGAGCTCCTTACCAACACTGTGGTCAGCAAGCAAGAACCTTGAGAACATGCATCGCCGTCCGTGGTGACCACACACCCTGTTAAGCACCCTCTACCGCCTTTTGTAGTCTGCAGAGGGGCCATTATGAAACGCAGTGACTTCAGTGTAACTATTATCTTTGAAAAATGTGTCAGTTTCGTTTATCTCATTACGTACTTCTTCCAGGCCATTTCTGTAATATGCTGTAGTAGTTCTTTCTATGTGTGGTCCAAATTTTACCTATTTATGTTAGTTTGCAGTGACACATCATGCTAAAGTTTCTTTCGCACTTACGTTTTGCACACCAGTGTACATGGTTCAGTCCCATCAATATGACCATCTGTCAAAAGCCCTTTTACAGTGCGGCTTGCAGGAAAAAATGAGTCAGGTTCTGTATGGTACCAACATTAATATGGAGCCATGCTGACTCCAGTACCGTGGCCAGCCACGCTAGGTTTCTCGGTTGAGGATCCATGGCGTGAACAGCTCGAACGAGGTGGTCCTACGCATTTGCGACTGGATTCAAGTTGGGGTTGGTTTGGTGGTCAGCGAAATACGGTAAACTCATCATTGTGCTCTCCGAACCACGCATGTACACTGCGAGCTGTGTGATATGTTGCATTGTCCTGCTCGTAAATGCCATTGTTCTGGGGAAAAAACAAACTGCCTGTGAAGCTGGACATGGTCCCCAAGAACAGACATATACTGGTAGTTGATCCACTGTGCCTTGCACAACGACTAAATCACTTAGGGAATACCACGAAAACATTTCCCAGACCATATCGCTCCCTACTCTGTCTTTGACCATCCTGACGATTGCTGCGCGGCCGTATACACCAAAGGTCATCTCTCCGATGGTGTATAACAAGTGATTCGACTGGAATGGACATCCCTCACCACCCATTGGACGTCCAGTTGCGGTACTGGAGTATAAATTCCAGCCTTCGTCACCGATGAAAAGCAGTCAGCATGGGTGCATGATCCACACACCTGGTGTGGAGGCTCATACACAGCAAAGTTTTCTGAACGGTCGTTGACGAGACACTGTCGGTAGCCCCTTGGTTCTTAAGTTTCTCAACAGCTGCATGTCTATCAGCCCGTAAAGGTCTCTTCAGCTGTCGTTCACCCCAGTCACCTATGGCCCAAGGACACTGAAGTAACCTCAGCACGGTTTTGGATAGCACAGTTTGCCCACACACGGAATACTTTAACCATGCCAACACACGAACAGTTTACAAACTTAGCTGTTCTGTAGATGCTACCACCTTTGGCTCGAAAGCGAATGATCATACCCTTTCAGATAAGCCACTTTGCTTCCGCATTACGACAACGACTGCTCTGTGTATCCCCATCCCCTCCGACACGCCTTATACACACTCCACTATTAATGCCGCCCCCTGGCGTCTGGAAGTGGTTATTGTAGGTTGACGTCGAACATAGGCAGTGGTCACATTAGTGTGACTGGACCGTGCATAAGACCACCTTTTGTACCTGAGTGGTCAGTGTGATTGACTGCCAAGCAGAGAACCTGGGTTTGGTTCCCGGTACTGCCGTGGATGTTTCCTCGGCGGGAGGACGGGAAGGAGGGTGCATTCAGCATCGAATGCCAGCTGAGGAGCTGCTTGGATGAACAGTAGTGTTTCCAGTTTGTGTAAAGACGACAACGGCTGGGAGAGTGGTGTGCTGACTCCCTCCCCTCCATATCGCATCGATATAATGGCGCTGGCTGATTGATGACACGACAGTCGATTGGGTCTGGTTGCCCGTATGTCGTCAGAACGGCGGTGCTTATGTTTTGTTATCTATAAAAGTGAATCATGTAAAACTTTCGGAAATGGACATTGCTATTGATGTGTGGTTTTCAAAGAATGGATTGATAGTCTTGGGCTCGTATTGTTAGCTAATAAACAGATTGTAATAATACTTAGGAAGTGTATTTTTTTTGCAAAGGTACACATTTTTAAATGGAACAATCCCAATTGACATGAAAAAACTGAAAGTAGAGTAAATTAGAATATTGGTGCAGGACGCTAGTGTGAGGCGTTTACGAAATATCGTATTTTGAAAAATTTTCACACCGACACTTGTTTGTGCCATTCAACCCACGTAGTTGTTGGGTACGATGTTGTTACGTTTTCTTATAGTGTTCTTGTGTGTTCCTCGAATGCACTGCGACTTGCTTATCAGTTAGTGTGTGACAATCCAAGCCGTAGGTCGTGAGAAGACGATGAGATTTATCAATGTAGAGAAAACCAACTTGCTCATGGTGTCTAGAGAGTGTAGGAAGATTGCAGTTCGTTCTTGTACGGTGTATGCGGCAACATATTCCAAAGTCTGTCAAACATCTCGGCATTTATTTATTAACCTTTCCAAATAGTTATGTGAAAGTGTTAGTGTACCACCTTGACAATGTAATAGAAGTACACAAAAGATGACAGAAGAGGAGGAAATTAATATTCTTGGCGCTGTCGCAGTTGATCCACACTTTAGCTCCCGCTTAATCGCACGAGGAAATAGCGTGAGTCAGACAAATGTGTTACGCATTGTCCATCGACATAGGTTTCACCCCTATCACATCTGTCTCCATCAGGAGCTACATGGAACAATTCTGAGAATCATGTTAACTTCTGCACCTGGGCTTTAAGAGAGGATACTACAGATATGTCATGTGTTTTGTATAGTGATGAAGCTACACTTATTTATCACGCCACCGCCGAAACATGCGCTGCTCGTGTGTTGACGATACCCATTTGCGTCGTCAGGTAGAACGTCAGCGTCCATGGAGTGTAAACGTGTGGTGTGGGATAGTGAACCATCGGCTCATCCGTCCGTTTTTCATATAAGGAACACGTGCAGGGGTATCGCAACCTCGTAACAGAGTACAAACCACGAAGTGGTAGAACACGTTCGCCTGCAGACTAGAAGGAACATGTGGTACCAACATGATGGCTGTCTAGCCCATAGTGGGCAAAACACTGTAGCATGTCTTCACGAACTGTTCATAAATCGTTGGAGTGGACCTGTACCTTGGATGGCTGATTCCCCGGATTTGACGCCTGCAGAATTTTTTTCTGTGGGAAAAGCTGAATGACGCTGTCTACAAGGACATACCAACTACACTCGATGGTACTGAACGACGTAACAGTGCAGCCTGCTCGGATATCGTCACTGAAATGGTAGCATATGTGGAGCACACTGGAAAGGTGTACTGCCACCCTCCGGCCATCATTTTGAACACAACATATAATGATCAGTTGTCTCCTTACCGGTCAAAATCAACATAACTAGTGTATGCACTTCTTTAGTGTGCGCTACCACGGGTATTATACAAATGACGGTTTGGGAACTTTTCGAAACGACCCGCAGTAGAATCCTGGTACAAAAACCACTAAAATTCTAATTTAAACGACTTTTAATTTGTTATTGTCAATAGGCAATTTTCCATTTAGAAAAGGCGTGTGTTTGCACAAAAATTATACTGTCTAAGTAATATTACAACCTGTTGATTGGCTAAAAAACAAGTCTCTGACTACCAAACCATCATGCAAAAACCGCACATCAGTAGCATTTTCCATTTCCACAATATTTTCGGTGCAAGTTGTAACTGATGCAATCTGTGTAAGTCCCTTAAGAAGCATCTGTAATATCTTCAATTACCAACTTTACCGATATTCTTATTACACGCTTCTGTAGGATAAATACTGGTTTCAACTTAATCGCAATGTCCCAGAGGATTATGCCATGGGACAGAACTGAGTGAAAGAATGCAAAATATGCTAGCAAACCTGTCAACCGGTCAACACTGTGAGAGAGGCTTCTGAGTGCAAACCAGGCAGTGCTGAGCTTTTTGGGTAACTTACCCACATGCTGGAGTTACTCCAGTTCATTATCCATCTGGATGCCAGAAACCTATGAAGCATCGTCCAGTGTACGTCCATTGGTCTCTGCCTCTAGTATCTCTAAATCACTTTCATTTTTTGTAATTCCACAATGTGGCTTTTGGAAAGACTATGGGTTAAGCTATTGGTCGAGAGCAGTTTGAAGCCTGTTCCATTAATCTTCTGGCTGCGAATGGTATGGGCGTGTTTGGGTACATTCTAGTTTTTGAAGAATCCTGAAATTTTCCAAGTAAATTGTTTATGTAGACCAAGAATATAAGTGGCCCAAGTACCGAACCGTGTGGCACACTACATTTCATGTTTCCACACTCTGAATTTAATGTTGTTCCTTTCGTATCATTTCGTAATGTTACACTTTTTCTGTTGTTAAGATACGACTCTATTCAAGCAAGGGGAAGACTTTTAATGGCACCCTGTTTCAGTTTTCATACGAGATGTTTTAATCTACACAGATTCCTTTACGAGACAACATAAAACACCAACAGGACCATTTTTATTGTTTAGTTGTTGTAGAATTGTTTTTGTGAGATCATATATTACTTTCTCAGCAGAGAAGCCTTTAAGGAAGGCAAACTGATGTATTCTTAAGTTGTTATTCTCAGAAAGGTGGTTCAATAATCGGTTGTAAGCTGTTTTCTGAAAACTGTTTGAAAACATTGGCAGGAAGGGGATCTATTTATAATTAGAGGTCAGATGCTTATCTTCAATTTTGCATATTGGTGCATATGTCAATCTTTAAAATACACCTTGACTCATTGCCTAGTAACAAACTTAACTGATGGGTGGCACTGCTAACTCAGCACAGTAATTTTCTTTTTAGGCTGAGATAACATCATAGTCAGAAAAGTAACAAATTTTTAGTGTCATAATGATTTTTGTAAAGCCTCTAACAGATGACTTACCAAAACTGAACTCTGATGGTGGAATACGTATTCCCTGTCTGCATCTTTTACTGCATCTTGTTTCCGTAGAAAAATTTTTTGCCACTCCATTTTCGAATGCTATTGGGAGGGGTCACTCAATTTGGCAGCCAACGATTTCAATTTTATGTCATCTGTTTCACTTCTGATTTCATCTGGGAGTTTAACATGATATGCCGAGTTTATTCGGCTCATTGATAATAATGCATCAAGTTTTCCACATCTTGACCTTTCTTTCTGTTTGTTTGGATCATTAATTTCAGTGGCATTATAGGCAGAAAAGTGGAGATAATGGAGCTGTACCACTACTGAAATAAAATAAATTGAACATTGGGTATAAACCCGTTAATTCTTTTATGGCAAATAATTTTATTGCAGTTTTAATGTACACCTTCGTATTGAATTCACATGTATAATTAAACTACACAGTCAGATATGTTTCAGGTCAATTGGATTCTCTAAAACTGAAGATTACATTCTTCTTCTTCTTCTTCTTCATGTTCGAGGGCTCTGTCTTCTGTTTGTAGAGCAAGGAAATAACTATGTTTGATAGCTGGAATATAAGACAGCAAATGAAGCATATCCTGCTTTTTCTTTTTCAGCATTTTACCGAAGTGTGGGTAAATTTGTGAAACTGCAACACTACCATAAGCGTGTGGTCTCCCTCTACCACGTTTGGGAGCGAAGTTTAGGACGTGGAAGTCAATGCCATCATTCAGTGTTTCCTTGAAGAACATATTGCATGGCTTCCACCATTTTATTTTCAGCCAATTACAAGAAACATAGTCCTCATTTTGCTTCCTTCTTACCAATGCATTTTGCAACTGTTTCACTGCTAAAAAGTCAGTATGCTTCATTTCTGTGCGTACAAATTTATTTTTTCCGCCAGTTTTCCTCATTGTTTCAAAAATATCATCTGTGGAATACAGAAACTATTTCTTATTTAATTGTTCTTCTATGTGGGCAAAATCCCTGTCATTTGGCAGGTATGAGTGACCTGGGAGCAGGAATTTTAAATCATTGATGTTGACATGAAATTAAGGAGACTGTGTCACTTTCATTAGTGTTAGGCCAATGTTTATGTTCCTATTTTGCCCACCACACGTGTCACTGTACGCAACTACCTGTTTTTGAGAAGTAACATGCTTTTCAGTATATTTCAATAAACAGGTACCAGTACCAATTTCTGTGAACCCCTTGATTCAGATGTTTCTTCCCAAAAATACACATCGATTTTGCAGGCAGTTAAATTGTGGCAGCCAAAATTATACATGTTCATGTTTCTTTTGTAGTACAATATCGATGTTGTCAGTTTAGGAAATGTAAGTGGTTTTTGCAGGTCAAAGGTAAACACGAACATCTGGGAATCTGCCTCTTTGCTATATGCCGTGTCTGTAGCCACTGCCGTTCTTGCAGCTTCAGCCCTCCTAAGGTGAAGCTCCTTTTCATTTTAAAGCTTTCTTTTTTCTTCTGCATTGGTAGCAGCCTCTATTTCAAAGCTCAATTTGTCACAAAAAGAACAAAGGTCTTCACGTGGTGGTCGAAATGACAGGCTGAATTCTTTGTTAAAGATTTTTCGGTAGATGTACTCCCCCACAATTCCTTTATTCTGAGATGTGCATTTATCTTTGTACAAATCGTACATTTTTGCCCCACGCAGCTCAGGATTTAAAAACCTTTTTTGGGGATTATCATTCTTTGCATAATGGCTCTCGGAAACTGGAAAGCTTTTGATGTGTTTCTTTACATCATTGATCAACCCTTCCGGTACAGAGAATTTGTTCTGATGTCTGCCCCTTCAATCAAGGTGAGATGTACCTTCTTCCTTGCTTTTTGTTAAAAGACTAGAGAGTCCTCCATTAGAAATGTCAGTAGTATTCAAGAAAAACTTCTTGCATTCTATTGCACGGTTTCCATTCACATGTAATCAATATTCATAAATATAGTTTTTCTGAGAACCAGAGCCATCTCCTGGTCATCGACGGTTAACTGAATGATACGTGCATAAACCATCCAGATAACTATTTTGCGGTTAATGTCACCCATACCCCAGAAATTGTCAAATAACGTCTTCCCCTCACCCTCCGAAATTTTATTGAAACATTTACGTGCACACCTGCAGTCCACACTGCAAAATGTTTTTGGAGGAATTATTTTACCAGTTGCCATGACGTATAACTTCCCAGTGTTCCCTTTTTTCTTTAGAATGTATTTTTCATATGTGTCCGTTTTCCTTGCACCCTTCATGCTCCGAGCACGCTTTCTTTTTGTCTGCATATTTGCGGCTGCACCATTTGCTCAGGCATCAGTAACAGTGTCTCCTGTTTCGTCATTTTTTGCACTTTCATTGGAAGTTTCGTCGTCAAATACTGATATCTATATTGAAAGTAACACAAGTTATGATTTGTACAGCACCAGATGATTGAAAACATACGTATATGTGAAATACATTAAGATGGGCACCCTCAGTTCCCACTGTTATTGTCAACATAACCTTCATTCTCGCATGTTTCTTTTTCGGAACAAAATGTCTATAATACTCAGAGAAAAGTAAGTAAATTCTTTTTACCTGCAATCGCTTGGAAATCTGGATCATTGATCGTATCACAGTCACTTGATAATGCTCCTGAATCCATCATCTTCGCAAGAAATACCAACACGATGCAATGCACAAAAGAAAACGGACTTGTACCACTACCGAAATAAATTCCTGCTTGCTTTCTCTAATGCGTCAGCATTGAGGTGCACTCTATTGGCAGCTGGAAAAAGCTGGAGCTGTCCCACTATGCAAATAAATTAGAAACGACTTGTGTGGGTACGTACGTGAGGTTAACTCAAATTTTTTAAAAATTGGTCTTGTCCTACTATTGAAATAAGCCGTTCGTATTAGCGCTGAATGAAATAACAGTCTGAAAGTAGGTTGTAATTGGACCAGTTTGGGTCCATAAGAAGCACTTAAATTTTTCTGTGCGAGCCCTGATTTCTTTTATTTTATCGTGATGATCATTTCTCCCTATGTAGGTGGGTGCCAACAGAATGTTTTCCCAATCGGAGGAGAAAACTGCTGATTGGAATTTCATGAGAAGATCCCGTTGCAACAAAAAACGCCTTTGTTTTAATGATTGCCACTCCAATTCAGGTATCATTTCCGTGACACTATCTCCCCTATTTCGTGATAATACAAAACGAGCTTTGGACCTTTTCGATGTCATCTGTCAGTCCCACCTGATGCGGATCCCACACGGAACAGCAGTAATCCAGAATAGGGCGGACAAGCGCGGTGTAAGCAGCCTCTTTAGTAGACCTGTTGCACCTTTGAAATGTTCCGCCAGTAAATCCGAATCTTTGGTTTACTCTTGCACAACACTATCTATGTGATCGTTCCAATTTAGTAATTGTAATCCTTAAGTATTTAGTTGAATTTACAGCCTTCAGGTTTTTGAGACTTACCGGATAATCGAAATTTAGCGGATTTACTGTAGTACTTCACACTTTTCTTTATTCATAGTCATTTGCCACTTTTCGCACCATACTGATATCGTAACAAAGGATACGTTTTGCAGAGTCTGCTTTGAGTAAAACACAACTTCTTGTTTCTATTTAAATAGGAAAACAGCTTTACGGCTTGTAATGTCTCATTTCCTAATTTTACTTCGACTGTACCACTTTATTCAATTCGACTATACTCTGTTACTCTTCTGTTGACGTACATCATATGATCTATTTTCAAAACATGATTCACTCCGTTCAACTGATTTTACAATGTCATCGGTAAACCTTAAAATTTTATTGCTTTACTTCGAATTTTGTTTCCGTTAGGGCTCGAAGTTATCATTAATATGTGGGTTCCAAATTATCATTCATACGTGAGAAATACCAGCCCCTGTGCTGCGTGTTGTGTTTTGCGGGACACTTTATGACCTTTCCAAATGTTCACTATGCACCAAAGCATTTGAAGACTGATTTACTCTTAGAAGCAACCAAGTCATGGATACATACACAGTACAATTAAATAAACCTAATTTGCTTCCTCAGTTAAAACTTAAGTTGTAATGCAGCATTTCCGTACGAAATTACGAGCACTTTAAATTGACTTTACAACAAAACATAAATTTAGAACGAAAACTTAAAGAACAGATGTCTCACAAGGGGACATTTACAAGTGGCATTAACGACCTATATGAAACTTTACATGTGTGCAGAGGGAGCAAAATAGTGCAATAATTACTATTTGGTATGCGTCCAGTTTCGCTTTTAAGGGGTAAAACACTCCAAAAGTTAAGTTGGGTTTTTGGGCTTACAGGGGATATCTTCGAAACGATGCCTTTCACATAAACGTTGATGGGTAAATTAATACTCTTGAAAACTATGTAATCAACTTCTGTAATAATGCAAAATTGTGTAAAATATCACACCATCATGGGTAATTTTGAATAATGAAATCTTTTATTATAATACAAATTAAGGAATATTTAAAGCCACATACATCTCTGTGTAATGAAACTGGTTTCTGAGATACAATTTTTGGAAAATAAGTTGTACACAATGTGCTGTTGGAATTTTTTCTGCGTACCTCATTAAATTATCTAAAAAATTCATTGTTATTCAAATTATTTACTTACTTATATTTTTTATGTTTTAAATTGTTATTTTACGTTTCACATTCGTAGTTTCTTATTTTTTATTTTATTTTTTAGTTTACCATTTCACGTATGTGTCATTTGTTAATTGAAAATGATACATAACTTATTATCATGATAGAAAACGATTACAATAATGATAATAGGTAACGAAACGCATAAGTTAACGAAACGCTTAAAACATAAAATTTTTTGTACTATGCGCGTAATATACATGACAGAGAAGACAATATAGTGCAAAATTCAGCAGGATTTCAAATTGCGCGGTATAAGCTCATTCTGTGTGATATGCGTTTACTGATTGGAATAGAAAAATTGTTGACTGGTTGGTGAGAGAAAAATAATTTAATAATTCTGAAAAACAGATACGCCCGCAATTTGAGGATGATTCTCGATGGAATGTTATTCGCAGCACTCGAAAGGGATTTACGTTAGCGAGAGTTAAGGATAGGTTGTTTTCTAGTGTCATACTTCATTATTATGGTTAGTTTTACGATCTAGAAAAAATACCTGTCTAGCTTTAGATCGGTATGCAGGAGGCGGAGGGCTTCTCTGTTGAGCTGACCTGGAGGAAAGTATTGTTCCTTTTATGTTTTGACCGTGAAATCGGAAAGTTAAGACTGCAAGCTGTTGACAATGGTGTCAATTATACTCGCTTCATTTTTACTTACCGCGCAAGTGGTCATATTAACACTGTCCCAGCCACCCAGGAATTAAACCGCTTCCCCTTTCCGTCTTTTACAGCCTCGAAGAACAGCAAACTCCTCCGGCTTCTCTACAGTAAAAGGTGCTACAGGACAGCAATAATTTCGTACACCAATTTGCTCAGTTGAATCGTTATTATTCAATAACAAACGGACATATTCCCATCAGTCTAAACTCTCTTCGCCGCTAAAATGTAAAGACACCGGAATGCGACAAAACAAGATCAATCTTAGTATATCTACTATTTTTCTGCAGAGATCATAGTACTCCATCTGGCATAGAAATTATTTATTGCAGGTTTCATCGAGTGATCCTCTAAATTGATTTGTATCAGGCATATTTCAGTACACTGCTAAGCCTTGGCGAAGAAAATTGATTATGTACTAGTGACAGCATCTTGATTGTATTGTTCGTCAAGTGGAGACTGACTTCACAATCATTCAACACAACTAAATCTGCAGACTTTCTCACTAAGTTCTTCCAACACATACTATGAGGTAGGGTCTCCGGGATTCCTATGTTTCAACAGAGATTTAAGGGAGAAATCGTTTGAAATTTTAATTTGTGTCACACGACATTAATTTTTACAATTATTTAAATGTTGTCCATATGCTCCCTGTTTATTTTATTGCATTAAATAAAGCCTGTGGCGTTTTACTGTTTATCGACAAAATCACACACTTTTGTGTGGTCTTTACAAACAGTAAACATAAATGGAGTCTTAGAGAACCGAAATTAACGTTATAAAAAAATTATAGTCCCTCTGTAGCAAGTAAATTTTCACATAAAACAAAACTGCATTGTTTAAATTAACACACAAAATTTGCACTCGAGAGGTAAAAAATAAAGTGTGCAAAATTGTTGCTGGGGTCTATATTATTTTTAACAGACAAATCCCCATCACAGGTACCCTGAAGTTCTTTCTCTGAATGATGCTCTTGTCTGATAGCAGAATTGTAATCACTGGCTATTTTAAAACCGTCGTATTTTTTTGTCTATTTCTTGATTACGTCACTGACACCTTACTCCGTCCACTGACTAACGATTTCATCAAACTCTGGAAAGTTAAAACTCTCACATCGATGCGAACACATTTCGTACTATACATTACCGTACTGATGAAAACATGTGCAGAGTTCACGAGGAGCTGTCTAAGAGATCCTTACAAATATCAGTAACACGCGTCAACAACAAACAAAGGTGGTGATAAACCATTTTAAGGTGGGCAGATTAAGGAGGACGGGGGGAGTATAGAAGCATTCCGCCACAACTGATCTTGGAGAGCGAGGTCGAACATTGTTTTCCAGCAGTGTGAGATACCACACACTGCGGGTTATGGGTTCAAGTCTCACGAAGACTTGTACCCGTTATTTAATACTGAGTGGTTATAATTAAAGAGCAGCTACTAACGGAGGTCCTGTGTGGCTGTAATTATCATATAGCAGCCAAACTTGAGAGATATTCTGATGCACTGAAGAGAAACCGAATTACGCTGGAAAAAAGTTAGTTCCAATTTTGGCCACCAGGTGCAAATTTGGCGCTGTCAATAGAAAAAGACGTATAGAAATGTTTCCATTGTAATGGATTAGGAACGAGACGTGGGAAGAAATGTCAAACAAGTGAGAAAAGCATAAGGACCTGGGCACAAAAGGTCAAACAACTGAGAAAGGCATAATATTGATTTTGTTATTAACTGCCTAGTAATCAGTTTGTTCAGTATGAGCAACGGAAACGTTGATGAGATGCTGCATCCTTAAAGTGACTTGATCAACAATTGCTCACGGCAATTCCAGTGAAATTTTAGTAATGTGTTCCTGTATATTGGCTCTCAGATCAGGAAGAAACTGAAAGTGTCCCTCGTAAATGCATTCTTTTAGACACCCCCAGAGCCAAAAGTTACACAGATTAAAGTCAGTTTATTCTGCAGGGGATGCATCTGGCAAACCTCTGGGGATAGCACCTTTGTGGAAGACTGCATGTAAGCAGATCTTTCACTGGGCGGGGAACATGATACGTTGCCCCGTCTCGCATGAAAACAATGGCTTCACACAGCTGCGCTCTTGCAAAACAGGAGTCACCTACTCCACATAAAGGACTTGATTACTAGAAGACGTGACGATTCACTTGACAGGCCTTCTAGTTGTATTCTCTTCAAAGACGAACGTGCCAATTATGAAAATGCTTGTAAATCCACACCACGCAGTCAGATACGACGAGTGGCTCTTTCTGCACAACAAGCGTTTTAACAGGACCCCAAATTTGGCAGCTAAGTGTTTTCACTGTACCCTGTAGTGTAAACTGTCCCTCGTCACGCCACGGAATATGGCCTGGCCACATGTCATCAACCTATACCCGTGCCAGAAAGCGAAGAGCAAATTCAGTGCGTTCCTTCAGACCCTGTGCTTTCAGTTGCTGCACCGTCTGATCTAGTATGGGTACCAGTGAAAAACAGACAGTACAACGAAACTTCCTGGCAGATTAAAACTGTGTGCCCGACCGAGACTCGAACTCGGGACCTTTGCCTTTCGCGGGCAAGTGCTCTACCATCTGAGCTACCGAAGCTGTGAGACCGGGCGTGAGTCGTGCTTCGGTAGCTCAGATGGTAAAGCACTTGCCCGCGAAAGGCAAAGGTCCCGAGTTCGAGTCTCGGTCGGGCACACAGTTTTAATCTGCCAGGAAGTTTCATATCAGCGCACACTCCGCTGCAGAGTGAAAATCTCATTCTGGAGACAGTACAACCTTCCTTACTATTGACCACTGGATGGACAATTCTCGTGACACTGCTCCAGCACTTGCACATGTGCATGGTCAGTTACAGCAACAGCAACCTCGTCAGGAACTTCCATCGGCAAAGAACGCCTTCCTTTGCAGGTGCCAAACCAAGCTCTCCTGTGTGTTCAGAATTTCATTATCATGTTCTTTGAACTATTTAATGGTATTGGGCCTGTCCTCAAACCACTCATTCGGCGACACTCTCTCAGTGCAGCACTGTATTGCTGCCTTTCGCATAAAACACTTTCACTTACAGAGCACGGTCTATTTCTCGACATTGATACTGTCCGTTCACATTACGGCTTGTCTAACGACAGCGTGGAAGTCGTACCGTCATACAAACACTGTACGGCGTCAGATTTGCACCAGGCGGCCAAAACTGGAACTAATCTTTTTCCAGCGTAAATCAGTTCCAGATTAATCCATCAGCACATCTACTAAGTCCCGCTGCCATACAATAATTACAGTCCATACTCTACCACCGTCAGTACCTGCACTTTAATTGTAACCACCCGATTTTACGAAAGGATACACTCAGGTCTCTGTGTGCGATCCCTAAAATTTGACAAGTTAACTTAGAACCACTACGCAAAGCAGTCAGTAATTGTTACGAGTTGTTACATATGCAGACGATTTGTTACTTTTAATGCACGCCGACAGCCGAGATATGCCCGAAAATTAATGTGCAACCTACTTGGAATGTTGCGTGAGTGGTGCTCGTAGGTGTGCTTCAAGATGGTTGCAGAGTAGTCGACATATATTTTACTGAAAGGGATACCTTTCAGAGATCCTTCGATTAAAAGAAACCTGGAGATAACTGGAGATATTTGAGTGTACCCCTGGATAAACACTGTACACCATGCCTACATAGAAATTACAGCAAGGACCGGTAATTCTATAATGAAAAAAATTATTAATAGGGGACAAAGGAAGTTCCGTTTACCCCTGAGTGTTAATAGACTGTATCATGAGTCTATAACAGCTGCAATTGTGGACTATGCTGCCAGTATTTGGGAGTATAATGTACGACTAGTCAAACTTGTCGCCGCAGTGAGAAAAGTGGAGCGAGAAATTATGCTTTGATGCTGTGGAGCATTCAGCAGCATGTCTACAGAAGTCCTAACTACATCAATAGGGTTATATCCCCTGAACGCACAATGCAAAAATAAGAAAAAAGGCTGTCCCTCTAATGGCTTAAGAATAATCAATATGAAAAAATCCATGGAGTTCTCGGAGAACCAGCAACAAACCCAATAGTAATAAAGAATTTAATGTTCGCAGAATGACAGCAGAGATTGAGCCTCATCAGACTCAGGAAGGAGGATATCTCACTTTCTTCCTGGCGTAGTAGAATGGCTTCAGATGACACATTTTGAACCAAGTAGGGGCTAGTCCACTACCTTACTGGACGTGGTCCGTATCCCTCATAGCTGAACAGAACTGGTAGAAGGGCAACGACCTGCAGTGACTGTGTCGAAATCGCCGCACCAGATCATTTTCTATGGGAAGGTTCCATAGCTGAAGACATACCAAGGACTGCTAGGCATCCTTTAAGAGGTAAGACGGTTTATGACATAATTAGAGTAAAAGAAGGCTTTGATACCTAAAATGTTGTAGATGATGCTGTCGCAGGCAAAGCAGGGCATAACAGAAGCCAACAGACACCACAACTGTGACGAATAAGGACTGTATGCGATCCGAGGGAATGCAGACGGTCAGATTTCTCTGTCCTCACTTGGACCTGGAACGGAATAAATGAAGGGAGGTGGTCACAAGTGTATACAAGAAGGCCGAGACGAATCAGTGAAATGTAAGTAATATGCTTTGATCAGTTAGTATGTCGTCCGCAGAAAGCAAAATTTTGCTGGACGCGACAGCATCGCCGATACGCTATGGAATGTACCGAGAAAGTAGATACATTTCGACAGAACTAAATTCCATGCGTGTATTTATATACGTTTCAGACCACGAAAAAAGACGAATAGTGATCATTTGTAATCACAGTAGAAATGTCGGAATGCTGGTATTAGTAATAGCAGCATTTTTTTCCAGTTACAGTAATAGCATTTGCTGAAAAATAAATAAATAAAAATATAGGTGGTGGTAGAACCATTAGCCACATTTTTGTAATTGTAATAGTTCTATTATTTGTTATTATATAAGTAGTATATGGTGCTGTAACAGCAGTAATATCCGTAGGTATAATGGTAATTGTAAATTAGTCGAGATAATTTGAAATAACAAAAACCTATGACTCTCTATCACAGTAAGGGAAGACCGAACTGAAGGTGGACAGAGGTGCCGTAGGAAAACAATTGATAACCATTTAAATGTTAGAGTGATAGTAGTAGAGATAACTAAATAGAACGAAAGACAGTATTATAAACAATGAAACCCTAAGTTACGTTAATAAATGATTAAAAAAACTACGTTGATTTTCCTTAAAATTCACACACCTGCAATTCTGTACGTAACGTAATCAAGGAAGTTGACTATTATAAACACATTTAAAAAATTCTCACAGTCCCTATTAATAAATATAAATAAAACAAATATCGTACTAGACTAAGACGAGAACTCGCTGTCGAATGGGCACATGTCATTCCGCTTTTTTGGCCAAATCATTTTGTTGGAATGGGACGCAAATCGACGTTTCCGTCGACACTGGACTTCGCATGAAAGACTCGATGAGTAGTATTAGTCAGTAATGAATCCAGCTAAACATTGGAAAATATAAATTATAAATATCTGCCTAAACATCAGAGGAAATGCGCTAGACACTTGTAGGAGAGACTCTTGGTATAGAGATACAGTGTGTAAACTTTTAGATGGCAGACCTCTCCCCAGTCCTGAATCGGTAGAAGTCGGTAATCGTCGGGAGGCTTCGGTAGGCACGCAGTTTCAACTGCTGCCAACATTACGTAGCTGACTGTGTTGTACAAGGTAGCCATTGTCGTCTGCTTCGTTATTGTCTTGCGCTGTACTGTTCTGCGTGTTTTTATTGTGAAGTTGTGCTAAACATTATCAAAATGAGTGAAGAGGCAGTTGCTGGCCCATCTCAGGAGTTTTTTTTAGGAATACGCCCGTGGTCTTATATACTTTTTTTAACACGTTTGCGAAACGTGTTGCGAATAGTGTTAGTAGCGAAGAAATAATAGAACAAAACGTCATGCCTGACGCAGCACTTTTTCACGCATCTCGATGTTTACCACGTCATACCTCCTGAATTATATGTCGTAAAGAGACATAAATTTGCCGGCGCATTTACTGATATATGTGGATACTGTATGCGAAATTTGTTGCGATTAGAGTTAATAGTAACGAAATAATACATTAAAACGTCATGCCTACTGCGGCAGATTTACGGTATGTACTGAGAAAATGTAGTAAGCGACAATCTTTTTTCCTTTCATTATTTTGTGGGAGGTGTCAGAGAGAAAAATTTTCGTCAAGGTTTGAAATTGTATGTAACGTTTGTTGCTAGCCGCTAAGTGCTCTCATTCTCAAATAGTGGATGCATAAATCTGGGCATTTTCCCGCCCTGGCATCCCGTTGTTTATGACGTCATATCTCCTCAAGAATGTGTCTTATTTCTTTTTTTTCGGCTAGGAACCTTCGTGGGCTTACGGACAACAAATCACAAAAATTCCATCGCAATCGGATGAATGGTTTGGGAACTCACAGAGGACAGACATACATACATTCATTTTTATATATAGAGATTGATAGTTACTTAATACTATATGACCTGTTTAAGTATGTTTAAATTTTATAATTAATAGTTTAACATTGCGGGGAATGAAATAAAATCAAAAAGAAATAGCGAACCTGGGTCCTCTGCTTGACAAGCCTTTACCTAATCAATTGCGCTACGCATGCTACAGTGACATATTTGTTGAAACATTGTCCATTACGCTTTTAGGGGGTTCGGAGAACAACTCACCAAAGTTTCATTGCAATCGGATGAATGGTTTGTGAGCGCATAGTAGACAAACATACATATATATATATATATATGACGATTTCAGTATCGTTTACGAACAACATTTAAAGCGAGTTTTACTTCCAAGCCTTTCGTCTGCTTTCGTGTAAGCATGACGCGCAATTTGTAGTGCCAGCACTGCAACTGGTAGCGTGCCTTGTCCTCCCCCCCCCCCCCCCCCCCAACGGCTCCTCACTCCTCGCCAGCCAATGCTTGCTTCCTCCTTTCCACGCACTCCCCTCACAACTCTGCAGTCTTACAGTTAACACACTGTATAAACCGGTTTGTTGTAATTGTGTAATCAAGTGCGGGTACTCACATAGGCCGAGAGGGGGCTGTAACTGTAGTGTGGCACTGAAACTGGTAGATATTCCAAAGCATTAATGAAGGACCATGTCCTCGTGTGATTCAGGTTCTCGGTTTTCGTTTCCTTTGTGGAAATTACTCTTAAAATTGCTAACATTTAATCAAAGTCCAAATCGCCTTTTATTCACAGCGAGAAAACAGGTTTTTTAGAGAATGATTTCTATTAGCCAAACCTGAAACGAGAGCGTTGCTTGACTCCTCTTTTTGCTTGTACCCTTTTTAAAAAGTGTTCTGAAGCAAACACGGTGTCTTAATCGAAACAGAACAGAAAGCTCTATTCCAACAATAGTTCCACATAAAAGACGATTTTTTATTAAATTCAATTAATGAAAATACCAATAAGTATAGATTCATAATACTGAATATACATTTTCTTGACAATATAAGATCCCATATCTCTACTCCTCAAATCAAATGTTATCATGTGATATTCATAATACAAAATGCTAATCCATTTTTATCTTGGTATTTTATAGTGATTTTTGTTTCCATCTGTTTCAGAACTTCTGTTATATCTATGTATGTATAAAGCAGAGTAGCCGGCCGGTGTGGCTGTGCGGTTCTTGGCGCTTCAGTCTGGAACCGCGTGACCGCTACGGTCGCAGGTTCGAATTCTGCCTCGGGCACGGATGTGTGTGATGTCGTTAGGTTAGTTAGGTTTAAGTCGTTCTAAGTTCCAGGGGACTGATGACCACAGATGTTAAGTCCCATAGTGCTCAGAGTCATTATAAACAGAGTACATGTGAACATATGTATATCTCCAGGATCTCCTCCCAAACTCCTGGACTGATTTGAACCAAATTTGGCACAGAAACAGCAGGGCTCACGAATATCAGCACTGTGGGATTTTTACACTCCTACTTCCAATAGGAGCTGGGGTATGGATAAATTTCTGTTTTCTCCAGCGCCTGGAATATAGGCATATAAGCTGCCCCACACGACAGCCGTATTATATGGGGATAGTATCAGCCCACTTATCTACCTTGCTCTGTGGTACAGACTACACATCAGGAACAAGACACAGTTTTCCAGTCCTCAATGTGTAGGTTGCCCTGCATGACACCTGTTTTTGAGAGTATCATCAGCCTACTTTGTCGACATCTTTTGCAGAGGCCACCTGTGCAGATGGACACATCTGACCAGGGATTGGAGAGAAGATGGATAGTCAAAGAGGGGATGGATGAAGTGCTTGGAGAAAAGGGGAAGAAAAGATGAACAGAGAGGAGATGGAGGGGATTGTGCTGACAGAAAAGGGGGGGGGAGGATTAAATGGAGAGGAAAGATATAGAAAGAAGGAAGGAGGTGTTTTTTTGCTGATAGCAGGAGCTACACCTGTGGACAGACATGGCTGCATACAAAGAGAGGATAGGGAAGAAATGGAGAGTGAGAGAGTAGATGTATGTGCTGGACATAGAAATGGGATAGCAGGAGATGGAAGGGGTGGATGAAAGAGATGGACAGAGAGTTGGGTGAGGTCAGAATCGCAGTGAGAGTGGGAGGAGGAGATATACGATGAGAGTGGAGATATTCTTGAGGCAGGTGGAAGATATAATGGGGTAATGAGGAGATGGGAAAGGAAGGGATCGGGAGGATATGGACAGAGGAAGGGGAAGAGGCTGTGGAAAGAGGGAGAGGGAAGAAGATGTAGCAAGAGAAAGGGGCAGGGGAGATGGACAGAGAGAAGGCGAGGTGTAGAAGGAGAGAGAGAGAATGGGAAGGAGGGAAGGACAAATGGATGAGGTGGGCAGAGATATGGGAGAGAGAAAGAGGTGAACACAGAGATGGGGGTGGAAGAGATGCCTGCAATATAACGGGTGAAGAAAACATGCCGTAGACAGAGGTCAGCATGCAACTCCTCATCCAAATATAAGATAAAAGTTTATGTAACAAAATCAGCTCAGGTGCATTTTGAAACCGCATTTGTGAAAACGAGGAGCTGTCAACAGGGTCGCATAGGGCAGTGCTTCAGAATGTATAGAAGAATGTATATCACCCCACACTACTGTACGAGCTGTCGTAGCTCTCTGGCTAGACTGCTGGGACCTCAAACTCACATCCACCGTGGAGATAAGGTTTGAATCCTCTTCAGGTTCCATTTTTATTTTTTAGACCCCCATTTCCTACTTCTCGTCGTTTATAAGCAGGACATAAATTTTTCACATGATAATAGCCCATCACATGAAAGTGGGTCCATTAAACTGTATGTATGTTTGTGCTTACATCACTGTGCACAACCATGACTGGTCGTGTCAGGTTCATACATGGCGACTTCCCAATGGAATACACAGATGATGTGCATCTAACAACCAAGTTTCCATTGTTGCTCATGTGTATTCTGCACAGTACCCTCAAAGACACCATCCCGATTGACAGAAGTGGTCAATGGACTAAATGTACTCCACAGAAAGAGGACGAGATTCTTGAGACAGTTCACCAATCACCTCAGAAAAGTACCCATGATATTACAAGACAGTTCAGATATCTCAAAGACTGGTTGCTGAAGTGTTGCACGGTGAAGAACGGCATCCATATCACTAAATATTAACTCTGTACCAACGGCTAGAAGACAATAGTCGATAAGCACAGTATTGTGAATGGCTTTTGCAACAAGTGGTGGATAATGAACATTTTGTAAATAATGTGATATCGAGTGACGGATCTAGCATCACTAGTGGATGTATTTTCAAACTCCACAACTGCCATTATTGGTCATAACGGTACCCACATGTCGCCCATAAACATAGCTTTCAAGCACGCTATGGCATAAATTGTGGGCTGTAATCGTGCGGTGAGTACTTTGACCCCTTATCTCTTGCTGGACAAGTTGAATGCTCCCCTGTATCGTACATTTATTTCCATTACTTTCCCTGATGCATGTGAAAACGGTCTACTTGGTGTAAAGCGACAGCTGTAGTTTCAGCATGATGGTGCACCGTCAAACTTTAGAATGAATGTATGTAATCATTTAAATGAAGCGTTTCCAGGGAAATGGATTGATTGCAGAGGTCAAATTTTCTGGTCTCCACCTTCCCCGGACTTTAATCTATTAGATTTTTATTTGTGAGGGCACTTATAGGAATAAGTTTGATCACTCTGCCCACGGATGTACACAACCTAACAGTATGGGATCATGCCGCTTTGGCAGTGGTGGATGCATGTGTGTTGCGTAGGGCCCGGAAAAGTATAATCCAGCAAGAGGTGAAGTGTTTGCAAGTGCAAGGTGGCCACTTTGAATATCTTCTCTAAAGTGAACGCTGCTCTTACGTGTATGTAATGGTTGTGTGGAGGTAAGCTTGGACGTCAGACATACAGAGCGGACTCATTGTGTGTAATATAAAGCGCAATCTAGTGTGGCCTACCTACTGTGTTTCCTGTACCTCACTGAATACAGACGATACTACTGCATCCACTGTTATTTTCTGTTAGCTTTATTTGTTGGCCTTATTTGTGTCATGGACGAAACAAATCGGTCGTTTACATCTGTAAGAAGTTCATGTTATGTCTTAAACGAACACTTCTGTCCCGAACTATGATGAGAAGTCGAATGCCAGCTGCCAAGTGCGGCATTTCTTCCTCACCCTGAAAATGTTGAAACATTGTTAGCAAAAATCAAGAAAGGTGCTTCACTGATTATCTTCAGATTTTTACACGATACTCTAATGAACATTTGTACAGTCTTGGGCTATATATATGTGTACACACGGTAATTTTTCCACCGTGTACAAACTCTAGGGATTCATCAGTGGGAGGATACGGAACAAAAAAGGTCTAATGAACTTATGTCCAGAAATGCATGGTTTCCATGCTAACTTATTCAATCATACATTGTTACAGATACTGCCGTCTAATAGATGCTGTACCATGCAGGAACAGCTACAGTATGTGTTGGAAATGATTTGCTTGTGCCTCAACCCACACTTTTACGAGTCGTAGCTTGTTCTGTCTCACTCGTTCACATTGGCCGGGCTGCATCCGAACAGTGTCAAAGGCAACATGAATACACTGCTCCGGTGCCTACACATCTGTAAGGGGCTCTGCACACACTGAACTTTTGAGATGGCCCCATAACCAGAAAGCGCACGGGTTGAGATCTGGTGAGCGAGCAGGCCATGCCACTGGAAGCCTCGTCCGATTCATCGACTAGGGAAGACACGACTGAGATGCGTCCGGACGTTAATGCCGATATGGGCGGGAGCACCGCCATGTAGCAGCCACATAATGCTTCCAGTCATCGATGGCACTTTTTCCAGCAGGGGAGACAAAGTCACCCAGAAGAAAAGCCGATAGTTCCTGCCTGTCAGGCGACCTGGGAGGAAGCCTGGCGCCAAAATACGCTCGCCAATTATCCAGGCCTACACATTCCAGATCCACCCATGCTGATGATTCTCTCTCACCGTACCATGAGGGTTCTGCATAGTGTCCCACATACGACTGTTATCAAAGTTGAAGATATGACTCCGCGTAAAGGTGGCCTCACCTATGAACTGAACGGATGACACAAATCCCGGAAACGTTGTTGCCTGTGAAGAAATCAGAGACAGAACTGCTTCCGATTTGGAAAGTCTGCCGCAGTACTTGATAAGGATAGCAACAACTGCCATGGGAAATGATCCGATCGCTCGTCTAGCGTACCCTATACTGCAGGGCCAACTGCCTCGTACTGACATGGCTATCGTCTTCCACAGTGTTATTCACATTTTCTACTAAGTCTGGGTGTCCAAACGTTTCAGGTACGTCCTCCATGATTTCCTGCTTTTTGAAACGACCCGCTCTCAGACAAACGGCCAAACCCTGTTGCAAACACTGAATGCTGTGGATGCTGTCGCCGGGGATAGGTCTCCTGACACAACCTTGCTCCCCGCCGCCCGTTGCAATTCGCCTTTCCGTGAGTAAATACCGTGTCGGAAAGCCCTCTATTCGAATACGGAACCGCTATGTACAACGCCTTATCACATCGACTAAAAGGTGAATCAGCAACAGAAGTGAATCGGACACAACATTACCAATTACTACGGCATTAGAGGGCGCTAGGACGTGAGGTACGAGGCACAATACCACTCTGTACGAGGAAAACATGCATACTGTAACTGTTGCTGCATGGTACAGCGCGCATTAGACCACGGTCCCTGTGACAAAATACACTGCTGGCCATTAAAATTGCTACACAAAGAAGAAATGCAGATGATAAACGGGTATTCATTGTACATATATATTATACTAGAACTGACATGTGATTACATTTTCACGCAATTTGGGTGCATATATCCTGAGAAATCAGTACCCAGAACAACGACCACTGGCCGTAATAACGGCCTTAATAGGCCTGGGCATTGAGTCAAACGGAACTTGGATGGCGTGTGCAGTTACAGCTGCCCATGCAACTTCATCACGATACCACAGTTCATCAAGAGTAGTGACTGGCGTATTGTGACGAGCAAGTTGATCGGCCACCATTGACCAGACATTTTCAGTTGTGAGACATCTGGAGAATGTGCTGCCCAGGGCAGCAGTCGAACATTTTCTGTATCCAGAAAGGCCCGTTCAGGACCTCCAACATGCGGTCGTGCATTATCCTGCTGAAATGTAGGATTTCGCAGGGATCGAATGAAGGGTAGAGCCACGGGTCGTAACACATCTGAAATGTAACGTCCACTGTTCAAACTGCAGTCAATTCGAACAAGAGGTGACCGAAACGTGTAACCAATGGCACCCCGTAACCATCACGCAGGGTGATACGCCAGTATGGCGATGACAAATACACGCTTCCAACGTCCGTTCACCGCGACGTCGCCAAACACGGATGCGACCATCACGATGCTGTAAACAGAACCTGGATTCATCCGAAAAAATGACGTTTTGCCAATCGTGCACCCAGGTTCGTCGTTGAGTACACCATCGCAGGCGCTCCTGTCTGTGATGCAGCGTCAAGGGTAACCGCAGCCATGGTCTCCGAGCTGATAGTCCATGCTGCTGCGGACGTCGTTGAACTGTTCGTGCAGAAGGTTGTTGTCTTGCAAACGTCCCCATCTGTTGACTCAGGGATCGAGGCGTGGCTGCACGATCCGTTAGAGCCATGCGGATAAGAAGCCTGTCATCTCGACTGCTAGTGATACGAGGGGTTGGGATCCAGCACGGCGTTCCGTATTACCCTCCTGAACCCACCGATTACATATTCTGCTAACAGTCATTGGGTCTCGACCAACGCGAGCAGCAATGTCGAGATACGATAAAACGCAATCGCGATAGGCTACAATCCTACCTCTATCAAAGTCGGAAACGTGATGGTACGCATTTCTCCTTACACGAGGCATCACAACAACGTTTCACCAGGCAATGCCGGTCAACTGCTGTTTGTGTATGATAAATCGTTTGGAAACTTTCCTCATGTCAGCACGTTGTAGGTGTCGCCACCGGCGCCTACCTTGTGTGAATGCTCTGAACAGCTAATCATTTGCATATCACATTATCTTCTTCCTGTCGGTTAAATTTCGCGTCTGTAGCACTTTATTGTCGTGGTGTAGCAAATTTAATGGCCAGTAGTGTACAAGGGAAACTAGATGATTAAAAAAATGGTCTCTTGCACGGAAACCAAGTATTTCCGGAAATAAATTCATTATACCTTTATCCTTTAATCGATGAGTCCCTAGAGTTTGTAAATGGTGGAAAAAAATTACCCTGTATGTTTCAGGGAAACATTGTTAGAAAAAATCTTTAAAGTTTCTTGACCGATTTGCTTCAGGTATATATGAGGTTGCAATAAATGTTTGGATGGGTTCAAACTATATATATTTGTTACGGGATATTTGTTACTGGCATTGATATTGTTTCTCCTTGTAAATAATTTGGGGAGAGGGTGGTGAACAGAGAGGGGGGAAGGAGGAGGAGATGGACAAACAGTGGGGGAAGATGAAGATGGATAGAGAGAGGGGGCATGAGGACGTTCGGACACATATCCAATTCCGATACATATTTCGCAATTGTCAAGCAGTACTAGCTTCACTGGTGTATTAAAAGCATGATTTGCATGCAGACTGTCTCTTCATGAGGGTCCACGATTCTTGTTATGATGCTTTGAATCTTAAAAAAATTGACCTTCCGGTCGATGTAAAGTCATATAAAAAAACACATCAAAAAAAGTTTTGTATCCCCCCAGTTCCCTGAACTCCTGAAGACAGACGTTGACTGTGGATATTGTATCACAGACACAGTTCCTTTGACTGTTCAGAGATGTTACTAAACTCGCACAAAGATGTAAGCAACTATGCATGAGCAGCGCCTATTAGACGCAGGGGGTCCGACAGCCGATCAGTTCCAGTCGTTCCACCAGGACGGAGGTCCACGGCTCGTGTTGTCTTTAGTCCAACCATGACTAGACGGTCAACAGCGCGTTTCGATCGCGTCCGCATTGTTACTTTGTGCCAGGAAGGGCTCTCAACAAGGAAAGTGTCCAGGAGTCTTGGAGTGAACCAAAGCGATGTTGTTCGGACAGGGAAGAGAAACAGGAACTGTCGATGACATGCCTTACTCAGGCCGCCCAAGGGCTACTATTGCAGTGGATGACCGATACCTACGGATTATGCCTCGGAGGAACCCTGACAGCAACGCCACCATGTTGAATAACGCTTATCGTGCAGCCACAGAACGTCGTGTTACGATTCAAACAGTGCGCAACAGGCTGCATGATGCGCAACTTCACTCCCGACGTCCATGGTGAGGTTCGTCTTTGCAACCACGACACCAGACAGCGCGGTACAGATGGGCCCATCAACATGCCGAATGGACCGCTCAGGATTGGCATCACGTTCTCTTCACCGATGAGTGTCGCATATGCCAACAACTAGACAATGGTCGGAGACGTGTTTGTAGGCAACCCGATCAGGCTGAACGCCTTAGACACACTGTCCAGCGAGTGCAGCCAGGTGGAGGTTTCTTGCTGTTTTGGGATGGCATTATGTGGGGCCGACGTTCGCAGGTGGTGGTCTTGGAAGACGCCGTAACGGCTGTACGACGCGTGAAAGCCATCCTTCGACCGATAATGCAATCATATCGGCAGCATGTAGGCGAGGCATTCGTCTTCATGGACGACAATACGCGCCCCCGCATATCTTGTTAACGACTTCATTCAGGAAAACGACATCGCTTGACTACAGTGGCCAGCTTGTTCTTCAGACTCGAAGCCTATCGAACATGGCTGGGATAGATTGAAAAGGTCTG
This sequence comes from Schistocerca serialis cubense, assembly GCF_023864345.2. Classification (NCBI taxonomy): domain Eukaryota; kingdom Metazoa; phylum Arthropoda; class Insecta; order Orthoptera; family Acrididae; genus Schistocerca; species Schistocerca serialis. The sequence goes on from NC_064639.1 coordinate 168,626,947, forward strand.
TTTATGGACGACTTGACTCACCAACATCTGTGAGGGAACTACGCGGAATCGACGTGAGGAGTGGGATAATCTGTACCAATAGTGCCTTCATGAACTTTTGGATAGTATGCCACGGCGAATACAGGCATGCATCAGTGAAAGAGGACGTTCTACTGATTAGAGGTACCGGTGTGTACAGCAATCTAGACCACCACCTGAGAAGGTCTCGCTGTATGATGGTAGGTTCCGGAACTCTCGGTACCGAGGTGATGCAAAACTTTTTTATGTGTGTATAATATGCACTAATAGTCATATCGCAAATACGACGAATGGGTTGGTTAATTCCGTAGCAGTGACATCACAATACATTCATATCTGCCAGCCAAATGACATATGCTGTTTGTCACCGTCGAGCAGGAACAGCATTTGCGCGTCTCATGTTGTTTGGATTGTCAATGAAAAAAAAAATTGCGTAACGTTCTTCTTTTCATTCGATATTAGAATTAAAACAACCATAGACATAATGAGAAGACGTTCAAAGGGAACTCGTCAATTTGATAAAAGTAAACATTAAGCAGATCTCAGCGGTGAGGAGATAAGGAAAAAATGATTTGTTCTTTGAATCGTAATTCTGTTCATTCAAGGGTTAGTATTCACACGTACATTACAAGATTAGGAAATCAATTTACCTGAAATGTCCCAAGGGGCTGCTTCTTCGTCTTACGCAAACGAAGTTATCCATAAACTGATATACACCATCTTGATGTTAAAGCGTTTGTCTTACGACCACTCCACACGCAAATTACAAATTTATGAAATTAATTTACCTGAAAACTCCCAAGTGCCCGCTTGTTATTAGATAAACAAACTCATCCACAAAGTGACGTACGTCAGCCGTTATACCTGTTGTTCCAACGGTTCTGCCGCAAGTGACATCATAAGGCAGTTGTTTTCCGTAGGCAGCAAAGTATAAAAGCGTTACCAGAAACGTATCTGCCAGAATCGATTTAACTATCAGGCAATTGAGAAAACGTGCCCGCGCGTTGTGTTACGGCAGTCGTATCCGTCATCTGCTGCGTGTTACTATTCAAATTCCTTCAATTAGCCGAGCTCTTTCGGACTGATATGGTTAATACATGTTTGAAGAGTAAGCGTTCGATAGAGTACTTTTAGTTTCAAACACAAGGCAGTACAGCCTCAGTCTATACTCGTCCACAGAGAGCTATGGCGCCACTCCTGCAGACCGGAAGACGTGCGGGTGTAGTTAAGATCCTGCAGCCGCTAATTTTACTGACTGCGCTCTCTGGAGTACCTCTGTGTCGACCACGTGGCGTTTTTCTAGCTTCCTGCTCCCGTGCCTACAGTATCACTGTGTTAACAATAGTGTTGTACTTAGGTTACAACGGGATACAAGAAGCGTATTTTTTTCTGGAAGAGCAGTTTTGGCACAAATGGGCCATACCAGGTTTAGTTATTTGCACATTAAGCACCACTATGTCAGCTTCTTCTATACTGCTCTTCTCGTGTAACCGCAAAAAAACGTTCTTGGAATTTACCGAGGACATCCACTTCACTGACATCCTTGTTGGATTCACTGCAGTGCAAAGAGACGACAGATTAACATTACCTCTGGTTTGTATGTCATCTTTCATTCTCTCAGGTTCTGTTGCCACCATCTGTTTTTACGTCGTAGCACGAGGACACTTTCTTGCAGCTGTCGTTTTTAACAATTTTGTGACATTTCTGATCGTAATCCAGTTTGCAGTAGTTTCTTCATTCCTCTGTCTAAGATTCAGGACACTCAATGCTGCACTCAAGGAATGCTTTCAGAATGAACTCCAGGACTGTCGGTCCCGTGATACGTCATCTGTGTTTAAGAGAACCGCAGTCCGCTGTATTCCATCTATGCACCAATTACACGTTACTCAGAGGCGACTGCCACAAGCGAGAAAGCGCGTACTGGAGATTCAGGTTTGCCATATGAAACTAAGGAAACTGGTTTCCTCTGTGACTGACACATACGCTGCCACCATCGCTATACATCTAGTACAGAATCTAATTACAAGCATCCAGTATGTATTCATGGCCATTACATGTTTATTATATTGTCCGACAGAGACTACGGCAGAGAACGTAATCTTCATATGTTATAGTGTTATATTGTTTCTACAAATAGCAACGTTAGTAGTTATCTGCCAAGCGACATCTGCGGAAGCGAACAGCACAATCACAATCTCAGAAGAATTACTGACGTTGACTATCGCAGGTTTGTACCCGTATGATTTACTTTTCTGGCATTGTTTTGTCGAGGTATAGTGGGAGTGGTTTTGTTCGGGGGAGGGGAGGGGGCGGTATGGTTGATGGCGAGGCGGGTCGTGGGAGATGGAGCAAGAATTCAAATATTTTCAGTCATAATTTTTTCTCTAGATGGGATGAAATAAAATTGTTGAGCACAAAATGTTTCGGAGGTACTATTCCATTTTCGAAGACTACAGCGGACGTTTTTGGGTGTTACATCCGTGACAGTTTATTTCAGAACAGTAAAAGCAGGACAGAGTTGATAGTTCTATGCGAGAAGCTTTTCAGACGAGATAAAGAAACAAACTTGTGGTTTCTTTCATTTGACTATAATCACTTTTTCGCAGTTGGGCATTTCACTTCTCTTCTCTTCACCTCTTTCTAAAACTTATTTAGTATGCTAACATTGCTTGATTCATATTCGAATGTTGAACTATATACTTCTCAAAGAAAGTATTAAACTGAGACGAGTAATTTAAATCACTCAGTATGCTAATAAATTTGTCAAACCTCGTGTTATGTAAGCAAAAACGTAAAAGTGTCACACCTACAAAAATCATTTTATAACATCATCCCTTGATGTCTCAGAATGTGTCCTCTCAACCGATCCCTTCTTTTAGTCAAGTTGCACCATAAATTTCTGTTCTCTTCATTTCTATTCAATATCTCTCCAGAAGTTACTTGATCTACCCATCTAATCTTCATCATTCTTCTACAGCGCCACATTTCAAAGGTTTCTGTAACCTTTTTGTTCAAACTGTTTGTCGTCCACGTTTCACTTCCACATAAGGCTACGCTCCAGACAAATGCTTGCACAAAGGTCTACATCTACATCTAAATACATACTCCTTAGGCCACCGTGCGATGCGTGGTGGAGGGTACCCTGTACCACTAATTGTCATTTCCTCTCCTGTTTACTCGCAAATAGAGCGATGGAAAAAGACTGTTTGGACGCCTCCATATACGCCCTAATTTCTCGTATCTTATCTTCGTGGTCCTGACGTGTGATGTAAGTTGGCGGCAGCAGAATCGTGACAGTCAGCTTCAGATGTCGGTTCTCTAAATTTTCTCAATACTGTTTCTCGGAAAGAACGTCGCCTTCCCTCCAGGAATTCTCAGTTGAGTTCCCGAAGCTTCTCCATAACACTTACCTGTTGTTCGAATCTACCGGTAATAAATCTAGCTGCCCGCCTCTGGATTGCTTCGATGTCTTCCTTCAGTCCGACCTGTTAGAGATCACAAACACTGGAGCAGTGCGTCCTACATGCGGTCTCCTTTACAGATGAACAACGTTTTCCTAAAATTCTCCCAATAAACCGAAGTCGACTGTTTGCCTTATTTGCCACAATTCTCACATGCCCTGACCATTTCATATCGCTTTGCAACGTTACGCCCAGATATTTAAAGGACTTGACTGCGTCAAGCAGGACACTAGTAATACTGTATCCGAACATTACAGTTAATTGAATGATATTTTCACTTTGCAGCGGAATGTGTGCTGAAATGAAACTTCCTGGCAGAGCAAGACCGTGTCACGCCCGGGTTACCGGGTTCGATTCCCGGCGGGGCCAGGGATTTTCTCTGCCTCGTGATGACTGGGTGTTGTGTGCTGTCCTTAGGTTAGTTAGGTTTAAGTAGTTCTAAGTTCTAGGGGACTGATGACCATAGATGTTAAGTCCCATAGTGCTCAGAGCCATCTGAACCATTTGAACCAAGACCGTGTGCCGGACAGAGACTCGAACTCGGGAGCTTTACCTTTCGCAGGTAAGTGCTCTACCATCTGAGCTACCGAAGCCCGACTCACGCCCCGTCCTCACAGTTGTGCTTCCGCCAGTACCTAGTCTTCTGCCTTCCAAACTTCACAGAAGCTCTCCTGCGTGTAGCTAAGCCATATCTCCGCAATATCCTTTCTTCCAGGTGTACTAGTTCTACAAGGTTCGCAGGAGAGCTTCTGTGAAGTTCGGAAGGTAGGAGACTAGGTACTGGCAGAAGTAAAGCTGTGAGGACGGGGCATGAGTCGTGCATAGGTAGCTCATATGGAAGAGCGAAATGCGGAGGTCCCGAGTTCGAGTCGCGGTCCGGTACGCGGTTTGGATCTGCCAGGAAGTTTCATTACAAGTTTATTCTTCCTACTCAACCGCATTAACTTACATTTTCTCGCATTTAGGGCTAGCTGCCATTCATCATATCAACTAGAAATTTTGTCTAAGTCGTCTTGTATATTCCTACAGTCACTCAACTTCGACACCTTACTGTACAACACACCATCATGAGCAAACAGTCGAAGATTGGTACCCACTCTATCCTCCAAACCATTAACGTATATGGAGAATAATAGCGGTCCCATCACACTTCCCTGGGGCCCTCCTGACGATACCCTTGTCTCTGATGAACACTCGCCGTCGAATTATTTAAGAAGTCTTCTAGCCACTCACATATCTGTGAACTTATTCCACATGCTGGTACCTTCGTTAATAGTCAACAACGGGGCACAGTGACAAACGCTATCCGTAAATCTAGAAATATGGAAATTGCCTGTTGTCCTTCATCCATGGTTCTCAGTATACCACGTGAGAAAAGGACAAGCTGAGTTTCGCACGAGCGGTGCTTTCTAAAAACCATGCTGATTCGTGGATATAAGATTCTTAGCATCAAGAAAGTTTATTGTAGTCGAACTGACAATATTTTTAAGGATTCTACAGCAAACAGAAGTTGTGGATATGTCTGTAATTTTGCGGGTCCGTTCTTTTACATTTCTTATATACTGGACTCACCTGAGCTTTTTCCAGTCGCTTGGGACTTTGTGCTGCGTGAGAAATTCACGTTAAATGCAAACCTGATAAGGCCTAATCCCGTAGAGCACTCTTTGTAAAAACCAATTTTGATTCCATCCAGACGTGGTGATTTATTTGCTTTCAAATCTTTCAGTTGTTCCTCTACGCCAGGAATGCTTATTACTACGTCGTCCGTGCAGGAGTCTGTCCGATGGTCAAATGATGACATATTCGTACAGTTCTCCTGTGTGAACGATTTCTTGAACATGAAATTTTAAATCTCAGCATTCGTTTTGCTATCCTCAGCTGCTGCAGCAGACTGGTCAACAAGAGGCCGAATGGAATCCTAAGACCCGCTTAACGAATTTACGTACGACCAGACTTTTCTCGGATTCTCTGCCAAATTTTTTTGCTAAGGTGTGAAGGTGGTAGTTGTACTCTTCGCGCATAGATGTTTTCACAGATGCACGAATCTTTACTAACCTTCGCTTGACGTCATTTGTGCGTCCCCTTTTGAACCGAGAATGCAACAGCCTCTGCTTCCTCAGCGTCTTACGAATTTCGTTATTAAACCATGGTGGGTCTTTTCTATCCTTTACCCACTTACTAGGCACGTAACTCTCCAGACCACGATTTATAATCTGCTTAAACTTTGCCCATCATTCCTCTACATCTATCTTAGTGGAACTAAGTGATGCTAAATTTAGAAATTTTTGGTAATATCTTATGGGACCAAACTGCTGTCGTCGGTCCCTAAGCTTATACACTACTTAATGTAACTTGAACTAACTTATGCTAGGGACACCACACATACCCACGTCCGAGGGAGGACTCGAGCCTACGACGGGGGGGGGGGGGGGGGGGGGGGGGGGGGGGAGGGGGGAGGCAGCTGCGCGAACCGTGACAAGACGCCTTAATCCACGCAGCTACTCAGCCGGCTAAGTGATGCCAAATCACTGTCTAAGTGAGATATTAACAACTGCTTATCTGCTCTATCTACCAGAAATACTCTCATAGCCTCCTTAACTGATTTGCTAACTTTAGTAATCATAGTTGTTATAGTGACATCATGATCCCTAATCCCCGTTTCTATACTGACATTTTCGATACGGTAGCTACAGGGTCTTGCAGACGCTTCAATATGTATTCGAAGTTAACAAATTTCTCTTCTTCAGAAACACTTTTCTTGTAATTGTCAGTTTATATTTTATACCTTCCTTACTTCAGCTGTCATAATTTATTTTACTGCCCAAATAGCAAAACTGATCTAGACTTTTAGTGTTTCCTCTAATTTCCTCAGCATCATCTGATTTAATTCGATTACATTTCATCACCTTTATTTTGCTTTTGTCGGCGTTATCTTATGTCGTCCTTTCAAGACACTGTTCATTCCGTTCCATTGCTCTTCCAAGGTCTTTGCTGTCTCTGGCAGAATTACAATGTCACTGACAAACTTCAAACTTTTTATTTCTTCCAACTGAACTTTGATTACATCTCCTAATATTGCTTTGGCTAACTTTACTGCTTGCTCAATGTGCAGGTTGACTAACATAGCTTACAATGCTGTCTCACTCCCTTTCCAGACACTACTTTCCTTTCATGATTATCGACTCTTGTAACTGCCTATGGTTTCTGTGCAAATTGTAAATAGTCTTTCGTTCCCTGTATTTTACCCCTGCTACCATCGGAATCTCAGAGTCCAAGTCTACAAATGCAATAAACGTATGTTTGTCTTTCCTTAACACATCTTCTAAGAAAAATCGTAGGGTCAATGTTGCCTCTCGTGTCTCTACATATCTCCGGAATCCGAACTGGTATTCTCTGCTGAGGTCAGGTTCTACCAGCTATTCCATTCTTCTGCAAAGGATCAGCGTTATTGTTTGTCAATTAAGATTTATTAAAACTGATAGATCGGCAATATTCACTCTTGTCATCACCTCCTTTGTTTGGAAACGGAATTATTACATTCTTCTTGAGGTGTGAGGTATTTTATCTGTCTGATACATCTAGCGCAGCAGAGGGAATAGTTTTGTCCTGATGGGCTCTCCCAATGCTGTCAGTAGTGCTGACGGTTTGTCGTCTACTCTAGGCGCCTTGTTTCGACTTAAGTCTTTTAGTAGTCTGCCAAATTTTACTCGCACTGTCATATTGCCCAACTCATCTTCATCCACGTCCTCTTCTCTTTCTACAATATTGTCTTCAAGTTCATCTCCCCTGTACAGGCCATCTATATACTCTTTCCACCTATCAGTTTCCCTTCTCTACTTGGTACTCGTGTTCCATCTGAGCTCTTGACATTCGTACAGCTGTTCTTCTTTTGTCCGAAGACCTCTTTAATTTTCATGCAGGCTGAATCTCTCTTTCCCGTAGTTATATAGGTTTCTGTGTATTCTTACATTTATCATCTAGTGATTCCTGCTACGTTGTTTCTTTTCTTTTACTTCCCGTCACATTCATTTTTAAGGATTTCTTATTCCTTTTTTCCTCTTTCATTTTCTGGCTGCATTTTTACATCCAACGATTTCTATTAGGCCTTGTCTTTTTACCTATTTGGTCCCCTGCTGTCTTCACTGTTCCATCTCTCAAAGCCACCAATATTCGTCTTCCATGTATACCTCTCCCCTGGTGTAATCAATCGTTGCTTAATACTCCCTCTGAAACTTTCAACAAGTTCTTATTCTTTTAAATTGCCCAGGTCCTACGTCCTTAATTTCCTAGCTTGTTGCAGTTTCTGCAGTTTTAATGCACAGTTAATACCGATCAAATTGTGGTAAGAGGCCATAAGTGCCACTGGCAAGGTCTTACAGTTTAAAATATGGTTCCAAAATCTCTCTTACAATTGTATAGTCAGTCTGAAACCCACTGGTGTCTCGAGGTCCCTCTCAAGTATACGACTTTCTCTCATGGTTCTTAAACCATATGTTAGCAATGATTAAATTGTGCTCTGTGCAACATCATACCACGTGCCATCCTCTTTCAATCCTTTCTCTTAGTCCATATTCGCCTACCGTTTTTTCTTGTCTTCCTCTTCCCAATGCCTAAATCTAGTCTCTGATCACACTTAAATTTTCGTCTCTCTTAACTATATGAGTAATTTCTTGACTCATCACATATTTCTTCTGTCTCCCCATCATATGCGCAGCTAGTTGGCATATAAAGTTGTACTACTGTGCTGGGTGTGGGCTTTGTGTCTATCTCGGCTACGATAATGCGTTCATTATGTTGTTCATAGTAGCTTACCCGCCTTCCCATTTTCTTATTCGTTATTAAACCTACTCCTGCATCACCCCTATGTGCTATCGTATTTATAACTATGAACTCACCAGACCAAAAGTCCAGTTCCTCCTACAACCGAACTTCGCTAGTTCCCACTGTATCTTACTTTAAACTGTCCACTTCCCTTTTTAAATTTTCTAACCTACCTCCCCATTTAAGAGATATAAAATTCCATGCTGCGTCAGGTACAATGCCAGTTTTATTTTTCCCGATGGCGACCTTCTCCTGGGTAGTCTTCTCTCGGAGATCAGAAAGGGGGAACTATATTACCTTCGGAATACTTTACCCAAGAGGATGGCTCTGAGCATTATGGGACTTAACTGCTGAGGTCATCAGTCCCCTAGAACTTAGAACTACTTAAACCTAACCAACCTAAGGACATCACACACATCCATGCCCGTGGCAGGATTCGAACCTGCGACCGTAGCGGTTGCGCGGTTTCATACTGTAGCGCCTAGAACCGCTCGGCCACTCCGGCCGGCCCCAAGAGGATGACACCATCATTTAACCGGCAGTAGAGCTGTATGTCCTCGGGAAGATGCAGATAATAATACCTATAACAGTCAATGTAGGTCTTGAAAACGGAACTATAGCTGCTAAACACATTGAATTTAAACAAAAAGATAAAAGTATTGTTACTGAAGGCGGTATGTTGCTAGTTAAAGTAGTCCTAATTTATAACGTACAGAAATTAATATCCTATGGTAGTATGTTGTTCATAAGTAACGATTTCACTTATTTTGCAAAATGGCACAGTTGTAATTGTAGCAATAAATAAATCACTTTCTTTGCTCACTAACGAACATTCACTTTATGACGCGTCTCCTAATACGAGGCCTGTTCAGAAAGTAAGCTCCGATTGATTGCCAAATTGAAACCACAGTGAACATCAGAAATGTTTTACTTGTAACAATTAGCTACACCTTTCAGCTACTTCTCTACGTAGTCGCCGTTCTGACTTAGACTTTTGTCATAGCGTTGTACCAACTTTTCAATAGCCTCATCATAGAAGGCAGCCGCCAGTGCTTTCCGCCAATTCTCCACGCTGGCCTACACCTCGTTGTCTGTGTCAAAATGTTGTCTTCAAAGACAGCGGTTCATGTGACCAGATATGAAAGTCAGGGGGAGACAATTGCGGACTGTATTGTGGGTAATCTCACATTTCCATTTGAAAACGATGCAGGAGCATCTTCATTGCCCCTGCAGAATGCGGCTGAGAATTGTCTTGAAGAAGTAACAGCACGACAGTTATGTAATGTTAGCTGCATAGCTTCAGGCGAAATTTCTCACCAGGCCCTCGTACTTGGCGGCAGACACTATTTGCTAGACATCTTTACGCACTCACTGCGAGCTCAGAAATGAGAAGAGCGACGTGATGCTAACTGGGGTTATACTAGAGACACTACCCAACACATCTGTGCAAGGTTTATCGGATTTTCATAGTCGTTTCCATTTCGCGACCGATCGGAGCTTACTTTCTGAACGCCCCTCGTATATACGTCATCAAATCTATGGTGCAAAAGAAAAAACATTTACACCTCGGACAAGAGAGATAACTAACTGTCAAACGAAAAGGAACACTTCATGCACATACCACTAAAATGAATACAGACTATCTCGTTAAACTATGCTCAGTGTGTACATAGCCGTAAGATTTACGGAGAAGATAAAAACTTGTAACACTACATGCTGATGGGCAACTACACTGCTACTTGAAGAAACAACAGGACCTTAAGGATGATCTAGTTCTGCACAAAAGATAAAAATCTCAGTATTTTAATATTCAGAAACTACTTTTTTTTTTAAATTCGTGATTCATTTATGCCACCAGCTGACGTTACTACCAATTAACGCTCAACAGCGTGAAGGAAAACACAAATATTCACAAAAGCTAGAAAGTTAAATATACGAATTTATCAGAAAAACATGTAATTTTTTTACAAAAATGGGAAACGTACATAAACGATGTGCACAATCCAGTACTCATATTAGTGGTATGCTCAGGAAGTGGTCTATCTAGCCTTATAGACAAGGTTCAGTCACATTAACGTGACCCCGCCTACGTTTCAATTCAGTGTGCAATAACCACTAACATATGGTATATGGCAGCACTAGTAGTGGAGCGTACGTAAAGCGAGTCACAGAGAGAGAGAGAGAGAGAGAGAGAGAGAGAGAGAGACGGAAAACTGCAGTCGTTGTCGTTATACGGAAACTGATACGTTTGTAAACTGTTCATGTGCTGCCGTGGTTAAAGTGCACCGTGCATGGCAGAACGGCGCTAGAGAAAACTGACGCTGAGGCAACAGTGGTCCACCATGGGCCACAGAAGACAGGGGTGAACGACGGCTGCTGAGATGTGTACCGGCGAATAGCAAGTGACTAACGAGGTGAACCAAAGACCTGCCTACGGTGTCTCCTAACCACCGTCCAGCTAACGCTGCCCCATACGTGCCTCCACAGCAGGCATCTTGTCCATGCGCCCCTGCTGACTGCTGTTCAGTGGCTGCACGCTAGCAGCCCAACTGTACGTCCACTGAGGTGCGACAGATGGCCTTTTCACACGAATCACGTTTTTTGCTCCACTGGATACACGGCCGTTGACGTACACGGCGGAGAACGTCTGAAAGCACACGTTTTGAGACCAGGAGGGAGCGTTATAGTCTGGAGAATCTTTTCGCTGCATTTCCTGGGTGGTTTCGTCATTCTGGAAGGACAATAAATCAACACACGTGTGCATCTGTTCTTGGGGCAGTGTCTACCCCCACATGTAGTTTGCTCTTCCTCGGCACGATGGCGCCTACCGGCTGGACAATGCAACGGGTCACACACCTTGCAGCGTATGTGAGTGGTTCGGGAAGCACCAGAATGTGTTTTCTGTAGTCTTCTGGCCAACAAACCCCTCGGATTAAAAACTTACTCGAGAATCTGTGTGACCACGTCCATCAGCCTGTTCACGCCGTGGGTTCTCAACCGACAAGCCTAATGCAGCTGGTCGTATTACTTCCAGAAACTCATTGACTCCCTTGCAGGACATCTCACAGTAGTTCGCGCTGCAAACGGTGGTTATTGAGGCTTTTGACAGATGGTCAAATTAATGTGAATGGAAAGTGTACCTAAATCGCTCTTATCTATGTGAAAATGTTTCTGCTCTTGCACCATAGATGTGATGCTGGAGGTATTTCTAAGTAAAGGCTGCAACCGTTAAGACAGTTAATTTATCTTATGACCTAAATGAAATTGTCAGAGACCTCTTAACACGCTTCAGATCACTAGTGAACAAAAAGCTTTATTTACCGTTCTAATCAGATGTCCGTTGTAGGTAGATATGAACCTAGTGTCGCTATTTAACCATTTCTAAATTTCTTTTATTGTGACGCCAGTAAAGAAAGGAAGGGTTGAAGAGTACAGATTGATGTCCAATTGACAACGAGTTCATTAGAGATAGAGCACAAGTCCAAATTGGGCAACAATGGGCAAGGCATCAGCCGTATCTTTTTCATAGTAACCATCGAGACATTCGCCTGAAGCGGAATAGAAGAAAACCTAAACCTGTATTACTGGACGGGTATTTGGACCGTACTCTTCATGAGTACGAACCCACTGTCTTAGCACTGCACCACGTCGCTCCTTAGCATAACTGGGGATGATTACTGCTCTGCTAAACGCTAGTCTTTTCACAAATGGCTCTTCTGTTTTACCGTCATAACTACACCGGGCCTTGAGATAAAATCTCTTCTTCTTAGAAAGGCAGCGCATTGCAAATTTGTTGGCTCAGTCTGGAGTGCGTATTGAAACGGTTTACTTGCTGGCAGTAAGTAAATTACTCAAAATTTCGACATAACTTGTACAATAGCTACCGAAAAAACGCAGTACTTTAGACTTTTTCATAATCTATTGTCACAATGAAGCAATCAGAAATGTCCAGTGTGACGTTCTTGGAATAATTATGTAAATATGCTACCTAACTCTTGTGAATGTGGTACTAAAAAAAACCGAAATATGTAATGAACTCAAACTAATATTTCATTAAGGCACTGGTTGCAGCTATTTCCAGCTATAGCTGATTTTAGGTACTGTAATGACTTCCAGAAACGTCCACTGGAAACAAGGCTAAATTAATTAACACATATTGACCATATGTGTGTTTAAACGCTGTTGACTAAACTTTACACAGATCTTTCTAGAAATATCTACATCAGAAACAGTCATCATTAGAACTGCGCAGTTTCAGAAATAATAATGTACTCCCATATGCTATAACGTGGCTGATTTCCCATTTTAATAATTTGGTATAGCAAACATAGGATGTCCCTAAGCTTTAACCATGTCTATGTCTCGCATTTCTCAACACGGTGCTGCTTTTTAATTATAGGGGCATTCCGATAACTTTATATTCTGTGAGATCTGGTAGTTAATACTAGTGTACCCTTGTCCCCTAATTTCACTCTGAAGTATTTGTCTTTCAGTTGTGCTTAAGTAAATGTAAGTCTTTGACACACACAATATTTCAGTTATCGAGTAAACGTTTTGGTCGTTGTAGAGTTGTGGGTATTGTGCTGGGCATCCAATTCACCGACAGTCCCGTTATTAATGCTGGCTGATTAATATAATAACTCAAGGCATGATTCATTCCTGTAAAGAAAACTCACGATGGTAGCTATTGTTCCGTGCATTTCGAACACTTCGACTGAATTTTGCCGCAGCCCCATCTTAAATATACTACACTCGTTCTCTTATGTGCAACGAACTTTTTGTGTGCGAAATTTCCGCACCAGAAGATTGTAAAATTACTTCTGATGCTCCATATATAAGTTTTTAAGAGAAAGAGGATGTTAAAATCCTGATATTGTTTTGCAGTTAACCTCAGCAGTAAAGAGATTTGCACCTACAAACATATATTCGTCTATGTATTGCATTTTTGTTTTGTTTTCCCTTTGACAGTTCCCGCGAAATCATCGGTGAATTTTTGCTATCGAACAAGCGAAGGCATATGCTCAAGACCGGAGCAACAAGTTCGCAAGCGGTATCTGCATCTAGTTTCCCATGTAGTCCGGCGGATGGAAGTGTTGTCGTACACTTGGTCTACATCGTAGTTGACAATAGGGAAGTTCTGTGCTCCGATTGAAAATGCTACTTGCATCAACAAGGCACAGAAGTCAAATGAAATCACGATGTAACTGCAAGACTGAATCTGCATTAGTAAAGTGAGAAACTTGTGTACACCACATTCTAGAATGACCGTCGTGTCATGTACAAATACAAAATATTCTCAAAAGAATCCTATGCTTGCTACTTTTAATGACAACGCACTACCTCATCGAAAACTTTGTTGCGCAGTTATTACAGCGGAAACAAAATATCAGTTTTGGTAGCGCTAAAAACTATTATTCTAATGATTGTAGTATTTCCTGTCAATATCTCGGTACGAAGCAATATTTTAATAATGTTTCAAAGATAATGAATTTTAATGGCCACTTCAAAACCCGCACTTTGTGTGTACATCCCCACTAAACAGAAGCTGTACTTGCTCCATACCAAAGTTAGCGGAAATTACTGTGGGAGAACTAACCTCAAAGTAAAAGTTCCTCTAGTAACATCTTCAACTCGATGACTGTAAAGACCTTAAATAAAGGACTCCGGTAGGACAAGCGGACTGAGTCGGTTTAGTACTATTGGGAATAATACCGGTGATACTTAATAAATAATATTGGTATATTCTGAAAACACTTGCTCTGTCTAGAGCGACAAACATTTTACTCGATAGACTGTCTTTAGCGAATGGCACAATGTTTCCCAGCTAACACCCGTTCACATTCAATAGGCATGAAAAGCGGCGGTCGTTACTGTTCAGTTTACTCAGCATAAGTACAATCGAATCGTCAACACCTCACTCACCACACGGTACCTCTGTATATCAGCCAGCAACACACAAAAATGAGAATTGAATACCAAGTCAAAGTTCTCGGAAATAGTCTTCCGAAACTTTCATAAAACAGGTAAAAATCTAGCCTCACTTTACTTCAGTGCTAAATAATTGGTTTACATACCGCGCTGTATACAATATGAAGTGCTCGCACATCAGAAGCCAGTCAAAGCGGAATAAGCTCTGTACAAAATTTCAGGTGTGATCGCTCAAAACAGACAACAAAGGGGCGCTCCATAGTTATCGGCTCAGTTGACAACCGCAGGCTGATAGCTGCACTACGTCCAAGCTTTAAACAATTTTGGTGTTGCTCGCTCGATTGTAGTTTTTTATTAATGCGCCAATCAGCGAGAAACATTCGCAGCAGACCGTCTTATAGTGCAACAGTTATAAATTATGTGCCCATGTGGTTACTGTAAAATAATCTTATGTTATCTTGTAGAGTCTTTCTACTATATATAAGATAAAACTACTACCAGGCCAACATCGGGAATTACATCCCTCCGCTATTCTCCACATCTGCTACACCCAGATCCGACCCAACCTCTGTTACATGGATTTCCACCCCACAAAATCCTCGAAAGTCATGCAGTCCGTCTCGCTTTCCACATCCTTTTATCTTCCCCCACCTGGATCCTGCTGTATACCATGTCATCAAATTCCAGCCCTCCTCATCGAACACCTCTGCATCTCCTATACTATCTGCAAACTAGATTTCAGCCACCCCATTGTCTCTTCTGATCGCCAACCCTGGTATGATACCGTGCCATCACAAACACATCCCTCCATCAGTAGACCTACACTCATTCCATATTGTACTGCAATGCAACTTCAACCGAGTCCCTCTCCAAGACGATGACACCTGCCCTCATACCAACTTTAACTCTTCCCCACGTATCCAACTCCACATCAGTGATCTCCTTTTCCCTCTCCATCCATCTCCATCCCTTTCCTCTCATAACCACTGCCCTGCTCACATAACACACTACTCCTCACCCTCTGTCTATCTCATCGACTGTATTTCACACTGTTCACCTTTACTCCTACCTCTCATCTCTATAGTTTTCCTATCTATGGAACCCCTATCTTTCTGTGGATCCCTCAATCCTACGGAATATACACCCTCCTCCGGCAATACTTCTCACCCTAGCGCAAGTCCTTCAGATTTTAAGTGAATGTGCAGTGCTTCAGTACTTTTATCAGAATTTCATCTTCCTGTGATGTGTTTATAAAAACTATATATTTTCGTTTTATTCTGTCCGCCATTGATTTTTAATTTAACATAAAACAGCCTCAAATTTAATTTCTATTTCTCATTATAAATCTTTTTTAAATCCCTTGGCTGAAGAGCGGAGAATTGTACCTCTGAGAGACCACCGCAGTCCACGTGGGGGGGATGAAATAACAATAAATTAAAAAAGTTCTACTATAATATTCCAATGTTAATCATTTTTATTTTTTGTACCACATTTCTGGCAATATGGCTTTAAATTGTTTTGGCAGTATGATTCATAAACCAAGGGAGAAAAAGAACCGTAAGTTTGATCGGCTGCAACTTTCCATTCTGATCGTTACCTTCGTTTCTGTGTATCAGATGCGTCCTATAGAATCACCCCATTTACGACATACACACGTATTTACGCCTTTCCAAACATACTTTTTCTTCTACTAGCACTTCCGAAAAAAAGTTGGAAGCACTGACTCATGCATGTGTTCAACACTGTAGACAATCAATGAAGGTCCGATCATGTGGAATATTTTCTCAGATGCGATATTGACTCTAAAGGTTTTGGTAACAAAAACCATTGTTTCGTCCTGGGAGCTGAGTGCATATCAGTGGTAAATATAACATCAGAATTATCACTGGGAAGTGTGGTAAGACCACTACCGTTCTGGATGTTCATAAACGATCTGTGAGAGAGGACGAGCGCCAATGTGAGACAGTTTGCTCATGTCTCTGCCGAGTACTGACAAGTGTCATCGTTGAGTTTGTGTAGAGGAATTTGGAGTGACTAGGGCTGAATTTCTATTTGGTATGAACTATGTGGTACGTTTTAAATGTGGATAAACCTAGGTCAGTGTGGATGGATAGGACGAACTATCCCGTTATTTTCGAATACCGTATAAATTTTGCCCCGGTAAACTGCGTAACTTAGTCACACCGACGAAGGGTTCATAGTGGTAGACCAACTGACTTGTATGTTGTAGGATCTTTGTCAAATCCTCATCTACCCATCCAGATTTAGATTTTCTGTAGTTTCCCTAAATGGCTTAAGACAATTGCTCGAATGATTCCTTTGAATAAGATGCTACCAAACTCCTCTCCTTTGTATATGTGTGGTGTTTGTAGTTTTAGACATGTCAGAAATAACATAAACCATATGATGAAATGAAATGGAAATGGAAATTCTAACATCACCACAACCGGGCACTGAAATGAATTCAACGGCGGCAAGTGAAAATTTATTACAGAACTCAAAACATGGATATCCCCCTTCACGAAAGCCGTCGCCTTAATCTCTTCCAATGTCCGAGCACGGTACACGTCTAGCCAAAATTTACAACTTGTTGCACATTACTTATATAGTTCCCCTTGTCCACTACACGTCATTTTACTTGCATCCTCGAGCTCATTACCGCAAGAGTTTGGAAGAGAGAGTACATCGGCAAAGAAATGATATTAATAGCCATCAAGTTTGTTTTAGAATATGGGTTGGATGGGAACTGTGCTGACACCACTAAAGTTGTTAAGTAGACTTTTGACTTAGAGCGGAGAATCTGTGTTTGAATCCCAGGCTAGTACAAATTTTCTATGGTTGCCATTGAATTGACTTCAGAGCCTCATTGTGGCCGGTGTCAAAATTTCTGTTTCAGTTCATCTAGTGTATTTATGGCTACTTAATTAAGAATAGTGTCTGTTCTTTAGGACATTATATCATTCCAGGTGGATGGACTCCTCCTACTGAACTCTTGAGGCTGCAAACAATGAGAATAGTGGAGAGAGGGCGCTACGTAAATACTGTGCAACAAGTTAGGAATTTAGGCTGTATGAGATGTGTGTTGGACACCTGAATGTTTAGGGCGACCAGTTACATAAAGTGGCATGTCTGGGTTCGAATCCCAGTTTAGCTCAAATTTTCACTTGTCGCCATAGAATTCATTTCATGCTTTATTGTGGCCAATGTCAGAATTTTTGTTTCATTTCATCTCCTCGTTTCGTTTGCTACTCTGAACTTGCGGTCTTTCTCAACTAATCTAGTCGTTGATGAAATTATAAACCTTAGTCTAATATCTGGGTTTATCAATGCAAAATTACAAGTGACAGAACGAGAGCATTAATTAAGTCAGTTATACCGAAGGCTAAT
This sequence comes from Schistocerca serialis cubense, assembly GCF_023864345.2. Taxonomy (NCBI): domain Eukaryota; kingdom Metazoa; phylum Arthropoda; class Insecta; order Orthoptera; family Acrididae; genus Schistocerca; species Schistocerca serialis. The sequence goes on from NC_064639.1 coordinate 168,644,562, forward strand.
AGATAGTAGCTCTACACTGGAAGAATTCTGGAAAACCATAATGCACATATGAATGAGACTTTGAGCAGAACGCTTTTCAGTCACCTTTCTTAGATCTGGACGATTGCTTACAATCTGCACCAGGTAGGATTAAAGTAAAACATCGACACAACTGAGAGGCGTACTTCAAGACTTATTGGTAATCTTTATGATCAGTATGACAGCATCACGGAAATGACCACTGAATTTCATTGGGAACCCTTGGAGGGAGGACGATATTTTCGCAAAATATGGTTCAAATGGCTCTGAGCACTATGCGACTTAACATCTGAGGTCATCAGTCCCCTTAGAACTACTTAAACCTAACTAGCCTAAGGACATCACACACATCCATGCCCGTAGCAGGATTCGAACCTGTGACTGTAGTGGTCACGCGGTTCGAGACTGAAGCGCCTAGAACCGCACGGCCACACCGGCCGGCGCAAAATATGGATGAGCATTTGTGACCAATTGCAGAACTATTATACTCTCTCTAGTATTCAACTTCTTTTAAGGGCCATAAGGACGAAAGGCATACTAGCAGTCATTTTTCCCTCACTCCGTTTGGGAGTGAAACAGTTGCATAGTCACCTGGCAATGTAGTGTACAGCGACCTGCAAGGCATGTATGTAGATTCAAACCTAGATCCTGATTGCCAATCATTCTCACATGCTTCCTTCCGCTTCGTCTAATGAGGGCATAACTAGAAATTCTACAAGACAAGTAAAGAGTAAGTCATGTCTTTAATTAGTACTTTTATTGTGACCCAGTGACTGCAGTCAGTGACAGGTTACCATCTCGACAGGTGGCGGCAGTGATGAGCTGTCCCAGCAGCTGCGCCAGCTGTCTCACCAGCTTCGCTGCTGCCCCGTCACGTTCAGCGCGTGTTCCCTGTTCAGCGTGGATGGCAGGCTGCTGACGGGCTACGTGGCTGCCGTCGTCACGTACGCCATCATACTGCTGCAGTTCAGCATTCAGCCGGCTGCAGACGATTTGCTGGCCCCATCTGCTTGCACTTGTGCTGCCGAGACATGAAACAGTAACGTTACAGCTCTCAATGAAGTGTTCCAACTGCATTTCACATACTCAGGATCTCTGTCCCACAATTTGCTGCAGTAACAAACTTCTACTTGTTAAACCACCAAAAAAGAAATGTTTCAGATGTGGCACTGTATACAAAAATTGTTGTTTAAATTGATCAAAGTTTCTTTTCTGTACCGTCATCAGTCGTCTGATGGTTGGATGCGGCGTACACAAATTTCTCTAGTGTGCACATCCTCCTTATCTCACAAGGAGACCACACCACACCTGATTTTTGTATTTTTGTATCTTTATGGCATCCAAATTCACAAATCAAGTATCACTCAGCAGAAGAGCTTCGAAGAAACTCTCAAAAATTCTCATTGCAATCAATGTTGAAGTTTCCTTAGCATTGTATAAAACATTCTCAGACTTCTTGTCGCGCCAGTTCAGGGTAAAACCTACAGATTCCGACGATTATCTCCATCGTCTTCGTCTGAAGCAACTGACAGTGAAAATTGCTGCTGTGATGGCATTACATAGCCGGTAGACGGCTTCTGAATGGTCGGTAACTATGTAAAGCTGTCGCAGATGGTGTCTAAGTCTGCGCTAGTTGCGCCATCACTGCCAGTTTAGCGTAAATATTGCGACGAATGTCTCTGGCTCTTGCCTTCTTCAAGCACTCGCTTCCATGCACTGCTAAGATTACATCCGCTTTCATAACTGAAAGTTTTGTGATACCTTATGATCCCTACAGCCTCTTTAATTACAGAGCCCAAGTGTGTAGGAAACTGGAACAAAAAGCATAAAAAGAAGAATGTGTGAGAAATCCTTCAACTGTGGCAGCGGATATAATCTTAGTGGTGCACGGAAGCGAGCTCTCGATGGATTAGAAGACCCAGAGTTATTGGTCGCAATATTCGCGCTAAGGCGACAGTGGTGGCGGGATTAGCGGCAAACGTTGACACCATCTGCGACAGGTTTATGCAATTATCGACCTGTCATAAGCCGTCTACGTGCTATTCTGTATAAGGCCACCACAGAAGCTGTTTTGACAGTCAGTTGCTCCAGACAGAAACGATAGAGGTAATCGGCGAAAGCTGGAGATTTTATCCCAAACTGATGCGGCAAGAAGTCCTTCAATGTTTTGTAGGACAGTACGGTTGCGAAAGGCTTCGTTCTCTTTCCTGAGTATATTTAATTCTCTGAATTTATTGCGATTTTTCACGAGGTATGTCTTTTCTGTGGCAGAATGCTCGTTAACTATGTTTGCAACTTAAAAATTTAAATCATAGTGCTTGTTCTACAAGCATTTCTATGAAGCATAATATACATGAAGGTGTAAAAAAATAATCGTAGTGTTCTTTACTTTAAACCGTATTTAATTCTCTTATAAAAGATCATTAGTTAAAAATTTATATTTGCAATAAAATCTGGAAGTTGTTATGCAATACGTAATTAGAAATATGATGGTGTGCATTTAATAAAAATTATAGTTAGAAATATATATGTACCATACTTCTGTGAATTTTTTATTCGAATGACGTACGTAGCGAAATGAACGAGAAAAAACAAAAAACAAAAAAATCTGAAGGAATAAACATTGTTGACAGTCCACAACTGCCGTAAATATTACGAAATTTATTCGCTGATTGCGATTTCTTTGGTGACAACTACAGCAGATCTAAGTGTACTAACTATTCGTGACTCGGGAAAAGTTGTGCTGGACCAGGACTAGAAGCCGGATTACCTGCTTCTAATGACCAGTCACATTAGCCATCTCTTTTTTTGTCTTTTATTTTATTTGGTGCAGTGATTTTATTCCTAAATTGAATATATGTCTGTTCATGATACTTACAGTGTCTTTGAACATGGCTGCTCTTCAGCAAGTATCCTTTCAAGAGCTTCAGTGGATTACGAATACCAACAAGGCAGTTGCAAAATACAGGCTTATTAAACCTTGGCCATGGTTTCAATAGTTTTAAAACTGTCTTCTTCAGAAGGTATTCCACCTGTTAACAATATTAGAACACATAAGGTATCATTAAAACGAAATTAAAAATTACAGGAAACGCTTACAAATAATTTTAGTGAAATATAATCATGTAGAATCACATTATCTATTTCCAGTGTGGGAGTCTTAGACTGTGCCTAGTACATGTGCATGTTATCCACTTAATCACCATTTAAAATAGATCATTTGAATGCAGTAGCCCTCTACTGTAGAGATTTGTGTTAAAACTTTTTAAAATATCATAATCCAACAACGTGTAGTGTATCACTTGAGAGATACGTATGTATATTGCATTAAATAGAAAACATGGTATCAGATCCTTCAGAGTTACCATCTGTAGGATCAGATTCCACGTTTTATACTTAGTGTCATATATATATATATATATATATATATATATATATATATATATATATATATATACATATATATATATATATATGATGTTCACAGGAGATGAACTTTGGCTTCAGACCTGAACACGAGTGATGACATTGAGTTTTGTTTCATCTAGTTTTCAGAATAAATCTTGTAAGTTGCAATTAATTCCATCTTTCCATTTGGTAGTTTGTACATGGGACACAACATACATCGCACTTGTTTGCAGCTGTTTCAAACTGCATCGCACTGATGTTGCTCAATAACCCCTTTGCCTTGGGTGTTTACAGAGATTAAAATAACCTTGCATCGGTCGAAGTCTTCAGTGAACTTAGTCATCTCTCTTTGGTAACAGCCACAGAATAAGAATACCTATGGAGTTAACGTTGAATAACGCGCATATCGCCAACGTTAAACGAAAACAGTCACGAGACGTTGGTATGACGCTGCTATTTACTTTTTTCTTTAATATTACAAAAGAGTACACTTGGTTTTCACATATTTATTTATTAGTAACAGCAGTGGTGATGTATTGGTACTGCTGCAAAACAATTCTAAATGCGTCAAAACAAGGAAAGTTACTTTGCATAGGCAAGCAGGCCAAATTGCACTGAGGAGACAGAAGTCATGGTACAGCGATTTGCACGTATACGGATGACGGTAGCATCGCGTCAACAAGCTACAGAAGAGCAGTGTATTGATGACGCTGTAATTTGTACGCAGATGATTCATGAGAAAATGTTTCCGACGTGCTTATGGCCAGACGACGAGAAGTAACAGACTTTGAACGCGGAACAGTACTTGGAACTGGACGCATGGCCCATTCTACTTCGGAGATCATTAGGGAATTCACTATAGCGAGATTCACAGTGTGAAGTATGTGCCGAGATTACCATGTTTCAGATATTTCCTCTCATCACTGACAACGCATTGGTCGACGGCCATCACGTAATGTTCGAGAGCTGTGGCATTTGTGTAGAGTTGTCAATTCTAGTACCTTCCGCTGCGGAAGTCGAACACGCGCCAGAACAAATGGACGTGGTCAGCCCATAGAGGGCTCCGCCTCCACGGCGGCTCTTCAGCGCAGCGGCTCTCACGCAGCAAGGGCGCCACCGCTAAGCCACGTGCAGACAGCGGCCAATAGCCGCTCCCTCCGGTTTCGTATATAGGGACCCGCTCTGCCCTAGTCCAGCTATAACCCGGCCTTGTTCCCCCCCCCCTCCCCAGGGCCCCCTTCTCCTCTTTCCCCCTTCTCCCAGAGCGGATTTTCCTCCATCCCCCCCTCCCCTGAGACCCTGCACCCCATACTTGCCTCTCTCCTTCCCACATCCCTACCTACCTGGCCCTCTTCCGAGCGCCCCCCATTCCCCTCCCCCATCTCTTCCCCTCCCTCCCTTCTTCAGGTCTCCCTCATCTCCTTGAACCTGGGAGATCCTCTGTATTGATCATCATCAGTGTGCCACATCAGTGTTGTGTTTAGTGCTGTTTCTCGTGTGCATCAAGAGGTGTGTGCTATGCCACCCGTCAACACCTTTATGCTCCAGTCATACTGTGCCTTGTGTTCTTTTAATTGTCGCTGTGTGTGGCTTTTTGTTTGTGCTACTTTTAACCAGTTTTTTATCTCCATTTTACAGTCACCCCGTTTTTTTGTATATTGCCTTCCATGATGTTCTCCCTTTTTTATATCTATGTTCGCCTTCTTCTCTCCTTTGCTGTTTTTAAATGTCTTCTATTGTTTTGTTCTATGTCTTTCGGCTGAAGAGCAGCGCATATGCTGCTGCCAGCCCGTCCCGATGGGGAATTGAAATACAATAAAGGAAAAAAAAAAAAAAAAAAACCTAGTCCAGTCAGCCTCGTACTCGCTCTGGACTGCGTTTCTATCGTGGAGGTACTGCGTTCTGGTCGTTGCTCGTTGTTGACGTTTGCCCGGCTCTGGTTCCGAGTGGATTTACTGTGTGTGTTGTGGTTTCCACAAGCCTCCGTTGTTTATCACTTCCTTGTTGTGTCGGTCATAGTCGGTCGTGGTCGGTTGTTGTCAGTTGTCGTTGGCCTGTTGTCCCACTCGTCCTTGTGTTTACCCGGTGGTGCATACTCCACCGCCGGCGGCTTCCCCGCCTGGCGGCTCCGATCCGCAGCCCAAGGCGTTCCCGTAGTTGGTTTTGGTTACTACATCAATGCTAAAAGACAAGCAACACTGCGTGAAATAACTGCAAAAATCATCTCCCACGAACAGGTAGTATATCTATATCCAATACAGCTGACGTCAAAAAATTCACAATCAGTGAATAAATACCGTAAGTTCTTTTTTTTAACTTCACGTATTTTATTATTCTTGGAAATGTTTCAACTACAGTCAAAGAATTCACAATCAGTGAATAAATTCCATAAGTGTTTATTTTCCATCTTTTCTTCTGATTTTCTCAAGAATTTTGTAGCGCTGCGCCGAGCTACGACTACTTTGGTTGACTGGTATTTGAATTTTGAACTTCACGTACCACAAATATAAAACAACATTTGCACCTAGCATCTCAATTATTTGTGGGATATTTTACAACCTTTTCCATGTATCTGGCAGTTACAAGCTGCTGCACACTGCTACATTGACGTGTTGATATTTTTATAGCGAAGTCTTAACTGTTGGCAGCAACTGTACATGATAAAAAGATTGAACATTGACAAATGTATAAGTGAGGTTTCCACTGTGGAAAAATACTTCTGCTACAACTAAGAGACAGTAAAAATTAGCGTACACAGTTGTAGCCAGTGGGTCTGGAAGAATTAAACTATCATCCTTCCAACTCATATGGAGTAAGATAAACTTTTTTGAAGATGGTATTCAGTTTGAAACAATTTATGTGTACCAAAGTGTTAATGGACTATTTTTTCATGATACACAGTTAATGTAAGTAAATGATGCAGCAGTTTACAGCTCTGAGGCATAATCACACAAAGCAGTATGGGTTATTACAATAACAGGATGTAGTGTTTTAAGAAAAAGTAAAAGAAATGTTGCAGTATACGGTATATATACAAAGAGATGCTAATGTAAAATTCAATATATTTCACTGTAAATTTATAAGGATATTTGAAAGCATTTTTCCAAAAAATCTCCGAAAAAGTCCATTAGAAAAAAAGTAAACCAAGGGTTAAAATGTTTTATAAGAGGGAAAGAGATGTTTGCATAAATGCCACAAGTCAAGATCCGACATTACTTCCATACTACAAAATTACTGTAATATTTAAGGAAATTTATTAAAATGTCCAGAAACATATATACTCTGACAGAAATTAAAAATGTAAGTAGTGAGATAAAAACTATATGGGTATTTTAAAAGGGAGGCACGACAACCTGTCATTCTACACGATACCACAACGACCAAACTAAATGACAAATTTGCAATTATAATTCACAACTTGCAAGTACTTGTAACAATCGCATTCTAAACATAACAGAATCATAAAATTAAACAGTTTATTTGAAAAGGCAATAGCGTATATTAACAACATCATTCCACAAAAGTTTAACCACCAATACACTTCACTGAAGATAACGGAGTTACCAAAAATTCTGAAAAACTAAAACTGATATGGTGTTACAATTTGAAACAGAATTTTCAAAGTTATTCTAGCTTAATAAATAATGTACTTAGTAATATATGTAATGCATCATTGGCACAAGGAATTTTTCCAGACATATTAAAATAAGCTATTGTTAATCCTCTATATAATAACGGTGAGAAGATTTGTATGATGTTATAGAAGAAGACACAGGAGTCGATTCAGAAGAGGTGGGGGATCCAGTATTAGAATCAGGATTTAAAAGAGCTTTCGAGGACTTAAGATCAAATAAGACAGAAGGAATAGATAACATTCCATCAGATTTTCTAAATTCATTGGTGGAAGTGGCAACAAAACGACTATTCACGTTGGTGTGTAGAATGTATGAGTGTGACGACATACCACCTGACTTGCGGAAAAACATCATCTACATAATTCCGAGGTCGGCAAGACCTGACAAGTGCGAGACTCATCACATAGCTTAACAGCTCATGCATCCAAGTTGCTGATAGGAATAATATACTAAAGAATGGAAACGTTAATTGAGAATCTGTTAGATGACGATCAATTTGGCTTTAGGAAAGGTAAAGGCACCACAGAAGCAATTATGACGTTGAGGTTGATAATGAAAGCAAGACTAAAGAAAAATCAAGACAAGGATTTGTCGACCTGGAAAAAGAGTCCGACAATTTAAAATGGTGCAAGATAATAGGACTTCTGAGAAAAATAGGGGTAAGCTATAGAGAGAGAGACTAGTAATATGCAATACGTACAAGAGCCAAGAGGGAATAATAAGAGTGAACGACAAAGAATGCAGAGCTCGTTTTAAAAAGGGTGTAAGACAGGAATATAGTCTTTCGCCCTTATTGTTCGATCTATACAGCGAAGAAGCAATGATGGAAATAAAAGAAAGGTTCCGGAGAGGAAATAAAATTCTAGGTGAAAGGATATCAATGATAAAATATGCTGATGACACTGCTATTTTGAGTAAAAGTGAAGAAGAATTATATGATCTGTTGAATAGAATGAACAGTCTAATGAGTACAGAATACGGATTGAGACTACATCGAAGAAAGACAAAAGTAGTATGAAGTAGCAGGAATGAGAACAGCGAGAAACGTCAGGGCTGATGGTTACGCAGTAGTTGAAATTAATGAATTCCGCTACTTCGGCAACAAAATGACCAATGACGGACGGAGCAAGGAGGACATCAAAAGCAGACTAGCACTACCAAAAAGAGCCAACAGAAGTCTACTAGTATTAAACGTAGGCCTTATTTTGGGGAAGAAATTTCTGAGAATGTATGCCTGGAGCACGGCATTGTATGGTAGTGAAACATGGACTGTGGGAAAACCGGAACAGAAGACAATCGGAGCATTTGAGACGTGGAGCTGCAGACGAATATTGAAAATAAAATGTACTGATAAGGTAAGGAATGAGGAGGTTCTGCGCCGAATCAGAGAGGAAAGGAATACTTGGAAATACTGACAAGAAGAGGGGACAGGATAATAGGACGTTGTTAAGACATCAGGGAATGACTTCCATGGTACTAGAGGGAGCTGTAGAGAGCAAAAACTGTAGTGGAAGACAGAGATTTATTTATTATTTATTTTTCATTTATTTATTCCTCGAGTAAAGACCTGCTGCCTGTTATTATGTAGCAGGTCATACATTGTATGATTTTATATGTTATATCACACAAATTCAGTTTTCTTACTAGTACATTTTTCGGTTGAAAACTTTGTGAAAGCACAAATTAAAAAAAATACGTAGCAGCATATATACATAATATACTCAATTCTGTTTAAACTTGTTTCTAACTTAGCTAACGATAATAAATAAGATACATAATAGGTTTTGGATATATTTTAAATTTATTAAAAGTGTATTTAATGGAAGAAACAAGAGATGACGATTGGACTTAGATATGATGCGACAATTCTTCCCTTTATACCTTCTGCGTGCATCGTTACATATATTACATCTGTTGTCTTGACAGTGGTGATACTTAATTAAATGTGTTGATTACTTGGGTCATATTGTGTTTCCAAACTTAAGGTAACAGTGAAAATTGGAAGTAGATTTAGAATGTCATAGTCAGCTACATCAGGTGCGAGGGCTCGGTAAAACTTCGAGCCAGTCACGCCTGATGCAGCGAAAAAAGGAAGAAATGTCATATCTTCAGATTGTATCAGATGCTATGAAACCGCATTACAAACAGCTACATAGAGAGTGACACTTTCAGATTGATTCGATTTAGTGTTGTAGAACCTTTGCTTACTTTTGCTATGCTTGTATGTTTATCTCGTCTTCACTACCTGTGTGTCATATGGTATCCAACTCCATGACTGTGGTTGTCTGTGTCGTTTACTACGTAATGCTGATCTGTCGAATGTGGAGCCTGTCTTATTCTAGCTCGTGGTCTCTCCTGTTTGTATGCCGGATGCAGTGCTCGCGACAATTCGTCTGCGATGTTGTTTATAGAGTTCCAGTCATCTTGTCTGCGTATTTATTGTTCTATGTCCTGGTTTCCTAAACACGGCCTTATGTGTCTTAGGGCATGCCAGATGAGCACTAAGTGTTCCGGTGTGCCGTTCTCAGCACAGGCACAAGCGCAAGTCGGTTTTAGGACAAACCTGTGGAGATGCATAGCATACGGGCCATGGCCCGTGAGGATAGTGCACCATCCCGCTTGTTGGATTTATGCACTTCAGATTTATCTGCTCTCGTATACTGGGGAAGAAAGAGTAGACTCCCCTTCCTTTATCATTTGTGTCCTATTCTGTCTGTCCTGTATCAGTTCTCCACTTGTTTAATTTTGTCGCGTCTTCCCCTCTTCAGCCAGTATGCAGCTCCTCTGTGGCGAATTGTAATGTCTATAGGGACACCTCCCAGTACCACGCTCAGTGCCTCAATCGAGGTCGTGCCGAAAGCCTAGGAAATGATGAGTAGAACCCTCTCCTGGCCTCGCCTCTCAATGGTTTCATGCGTACCAAAGCATAATCGATGTGCCCAAGCACTAGCTGCAAAACAATTTATTGACTCAAAGAGTGCTGTGAAACATGTCCTCATTGTCTGAGGGGATAGTCTGTATCTTATAGTGCTCAGTCTTGTAAGTTTGTGCTTAAGTTTAATTGCTTTTTTGTCAGTCTGGCATGTTCGTTAAAGTGTAAATGTTCTTCAATATAAATGCCAAGGTGTCTTGTCACACCTTTCCTTTTTATAGATATGTTGATGATCTTTATAACTCGATTTATTTTCACCGTACCTCTTAGAAGTGGGTAAACAGTTTTGTTTGTTGCTTCTGTGAGGTTGTTGTTCGTGTACCATTCACCGATGAACGCGAGGAGCCGCGTTGCTTTCCCCCCTAATTGGGAGCTGTAGTTTGCAGATACCATGAGCAGAAGGTCATCAGCGTACGTAATCACCCCGTTGTCTTCTAGTGTATTCAGTAGAGGTTTTGTGGCTATGTCCCAGAAAATTAGTCCGTACATGAATCCTTGCGGACGACCCTTTGTTATGCTCTTTATAACTTTTTGGCTGCCAGTCTTCCATTCCACTATACTGTTTTTACAGTAATCTCTAAGGTTGCTGTATAGAGTAAGTGGAACTATTATCTCTCCATGTCTTGCAAACAGCGCCGGCCACCAAAGGTTGTCGAAAGCACCAGCTACTTCAATTAGGATTGCTACTGGGTATTTGTCATGTATTGTCTGTAGCATTTCTATGGCCCTATTTAATGCGTCGTCGATTGATTTATGTGGTCGAAAACTAAACTGATGTGGACTAAGGCCGAAGAGCTGCAAGTGAGACTGAAGTCTGTGGCACAGCAATCTCAGCTATACTTTTGCCACAATGTTAATGAGGAATACTGGTCCGTTTGTCTTATCATCAGTCGGGTGTTTGTCCTCCACTTTCTTAATGATAACTGCATTTGCTGTCTTCCACATATTCGGTATTCGTCCTTCACGTAAATCATCATTCAGTAACTCTGTCAGGTATGGTACGATAAGTGGAGAAACATGTCTGAAGGTTTCGGGGTGGATGCCATCAGCGCCCGGAGCATTTTTGTTCTTTATCTTGGATAACGCCAGTGCAGCTTCCTCACGAGCAAATGGGATGGTGATACCTTCGTTTTCGTATCGTCATAAAGTAGTCTACGAAGATCGGTGTGCAGTTGATTGTCCTCAGTGTGGTCATCGTCAGGGAGTAGTTTGTTGAGGAGATACTGTACTGTGCATCTCCAGCCTCTTGTGGCAGTACCATCTAGTTTCTTCAGTGTTGATAGTACTGTAAGAGTATTTATACTTTCAGTTTGCAGTTTAAACCGCTCCCCCCAGATGATGTTCTGTAAGTTTGTCCTAGCATGTGTGTCCGAGTGGTCCTTAATGGCCTTGTGTCATTTTCAAGGTTAAGATCTTCATTTCTTCGTTCACATAATATACGTTTACTGATGGGGATAGGAAATTTATTAACTGCTTAATGAGAGAAAAAGAATTTAATACGTTTGAAAATCAGTTACGCCCATAATTTGAGGATGATTCTCGATGGAATCGTTAGTCGCAGCACACAAATGGGATTGACGTTAGCGAGAGAGGTACGAACGGGTTATTTTCTAGAGTCATACTTCATGATAAGAGTTATTTTTACGATCTAGAAAAAATACCTGTGTCGCTTTAGATCGGTATGCGGGAGATAGAGGGCTTCTGTGTTGAGCTGACCTGGAGAAAATTACTATACCTTTTAGGTTTCAACCGTGAAATCGGAAAGTTGAAGACTGCAAGCTATCGGAAAGGGTAAGAATCATATCCGCTTAATTTTTAAGTACCGCGCAAGCGGTTATATTGTTACAGTCCAAGCCAGGGAGCAATTAATCTGTTTTCAGTTACCTCCCTTTAAACCCTCGAAGAGTAACTGAGCTCCTTCGCCTTCTTACAGTAAAAGGCTCGATAGACACTAATAATTTTGTACACTGATTTCTTCACTTGAATGGTTATTATCAAATCAAACTCTGCCCAACGCTAAAAAGTAAAGATACGAGAATCTGACAAAACATGATCAACCTTAACGTATCTACCGTTCTTGTACAGAGATCATAGTATTCTATGTGGTGCTGAAATTATTTATCGTAACTGATCAACGAGGGATAAACTAAATATCCTCATTTGTATAGGGCATATTTCAGTACACTGGTACGCCTTAGCGATGAGAACTGACTATTTACTGGTGACTGCAGCGTGATTGTATTGTTTCTCAGGTGGACAGTGACGTCATAACCATTCAATAGAGCTAGATCCGAAGATCATCTCACAAATTTCTTCCAACATCGAATGCTGTATACATCCGACTGCTGTATATTATGGGGTGAGGTCTATGTTTTAATCGATATTTACGGCACAAATCACATGAAATTTTTAATTTTAGATTATGTAATATTTTACAGTTATTTAAGCGTTGTTTAAATGTTTCTTGTTTATTTAATAGCACTGAATAAAGCCTGTGGCATTTGCTTTATATCACACAAAGTCACATACTTTTGTGTGTGTGTTTTTTTTTAAACAGTACACATAAATGGAATGTTAGAGAACCGAATTTTACGTTCTGAAAAATTATGCCATCTCTGTAGCAAAGCAATTTTCCACATAAACAAATTGAATGGTTTAAATTTATACATAAAATTTCCACTTGATGCGTACAAAAATATAATCTGCAAAATTGACATTTATTGCTGGGGTATATATTTCTCTTATTACCACTCTGAACACATTTGATTTTACCTAACAGTTTAATTATTTTATTGGAGAAACAGATAAACCCCCATCACAGGTGCCCTCAAGTTCTTCCTCTGAATGATGCTCTTGTTCGACGGCAGGACTGTAATCACTAGCTGTTGTAAAACCATCGTATTTTTCTTCTACTTGTTGATCTATGTCACTGACACCTGAATCCATACTGGTTAACAATTTCATCAAACATTGGAAAGTTAAACCTTTCACATTGAAGCAAACACATTTTGTACTACACTTTGCTGTGATGAAGAAAACTGGTGCAGAGTTCACGAGGTGCACTGTAGGATATGCTAACACTTGGCAGTAACACGTGCCAACAACAAACAAAGATGTGACAATGCAACCGTCAGCAAAACATAGTAGGGTTGGCAAATTAAGGAAGATGGGCGGGAGGAGTATGGAAGCATTCCCCCACAACTGACCTTGGGGAGCCAGTTCCAACATTTTCCCGCTGTATGAGATACCACACTTTGGCAGGTATGGGTTAACGTCACATGAAGACTTGTACCTGGTATTTTAAACTGGGTGGTTATAATTAAAGAGCTGCAACTGACGGATATCGTGCATATGCTGTAATTATCGTATGACAGCAGAACTTGGTGGACATTCTAATGCACTAAAGAGGAACCAAATTACGCTGGAAAAAAATTAGTTCCAGTTTCGGCCACCAATTGCAAATTTGGTGCTGTGAATACAAGAAACACATATAGAAATGTTTCGAATGTAATGGATTAGGAACAGGACATGGGCAGAAATGTTCAAACAATTGAGAAAGGCATAGTGATGATTTTATTATTAACTGCCTCATATTCAGTTTGTTCAAGATGAGCAACGGAGACGCTGATGAGATACGGGCGTCATTAAAGTGACGTGATCAGTGAAATCCGATAATGTGTTCCTGTATAGTGGCTTTCAAATCAAATAGAGACTGAAAGTGTCCCTGGTAAATGTGTTGTTTTAGATATCCCCAGAGCCGAATGTCACAAGATTGAAGTCATTTGATCTTGCAGGCCATGCATCTGGAAAACCTCTGGAGACTGCACATTTTTGGAACGTTGCATATAAGCAGATCTTTCACTGGGCGAGCAACATGAGACAGTGCCCCATCTTGCACAAAAACAGTGGCTTCATAAGCTTCGTTCTTGCAAAGCAGGAATCACATACTCTACAAGGTGGTCTCGATAACATGCAGATGCCACGATTCATCTGACAGGTCCTCTAGGTGTATTGTCTTCAAAGAAAAACCTACCAAGAATAAATCCACATCCCGCAGTCCCATATGAAGAGTGCAGTGGCAACATGTGTTTTAACAGAACCCCAAATTCGGCAGTTCTATGTTTTCGCTGCAACCTGTAATGTAAAATGTACCTCGTACTGCCACAAAATATAGCCTGGCTACATGTCATTTACTTTATCGTGTCAGAGAGCGAAGAGCAAATTCAGATCGTTGCTGCAGATCATGTGGCCTCAGTTTCTATACAGTCTGGATCTTGTATTCATGCCAGTGAAAAATAGACAGCAAAACATTCCGTACTGTTGACCATTGGATGGACAATTCTCGTGACCCTTCATGAGCACTAGCACTACCCGAGGTACATGCTGCATGGTCAGTTACAGCAACAGCAACCTCGCCAACAACTTCCACCGGCAAAGAACGCCTTTCTCTTTCAGGTGCCACACCAAGCTCACCCGTGTTTTAGAATTTCATTATCATCGTCTTCAAATCATTTAATGACTTCAGGCCTATCCTCAGACCACTCAGTCAGCGATACTCTTTCAATGCAGCACTGTATTGCTGCCTGAGCTGTGGCCGGCTGGCGTTGATGCCGTTTGTTCTTTGGCATTTTGTCACAATCGAGTGGCGTCTTATTTCTCCCTGGGTTACTACCATAATGAGTTGCTGACTTGCCTCTGTCAGTGGCAACAGCAGCGCTTATCGATACTAGTACTTCTGTACCATCTTTGGTGTGGCCGCTATATTTCCGTGTGGTGGTGTTCGGCTGGGACAGAGCAGCGAGGAAGTCCCCCGCGGCGCGTGATGAGGTCGGGAACGCTGGCGACGTGCATGCACGGTCGGATTGTGAGGCGCTAACTGCGACAGCTACAAAGTTCGTTGCCCACCGAACCTGGACACTGAAGTTGCGTGATCAGTTATCCTGTTATGGAATATCAACTGCTGTTACATCTCTTCTTTCATTGCCAGTTGTTGCTTCCTGGGCCGTTCCAGCTAGCAGCAACGTATGGTGTGTTGGAGTGGGCGAAGTTTTGCAGCCGTCTTCCTGTATGGTCTTTAACTATTACATTGGTTGTTACTTATCAGTGAAGTGCACCAGCGGTATTTTCTGCCTTGTGGCCGTTAACGCCCCAGTTACCTGCCCTGGTCGTTAGCGTAGTTTTCCGGCAATGTGTTTTTCCTCGCCGTGTACTTCGGCAGCGTTTTAGTTCAATTTTTTTTCGTAGAGGGGTTATTGTGCCTTGGCTGTTTTTAGACGCCAATTTTGAAGACGTAGTGCTGCTGGTATCTTCCGTTGTCGTGCCGTTGGTATGATGGAAGGGAACTGATTAGGTTGCTGGTCAGTCCTTCAGCTGTCCCTGTGTCGGGTTGTCATCCGATTATTTAACCTTACTCTTGGCTGCCTGTCTCACCTCACCTTACGTTAGAGCTACCTCCTCAGGCCGACCCTTGGAAGACGTCTGAGCACAACTATTCTGTTGGTTCCAGACTGTGGTTTTCATTTTATTCTGAAGTACTGTGCGAGGCCTCCAGCCGTCTATTAATTTAGTTTTTTTTATGTTGAAATAAGGTTTTCAGCCAACTTAAATTAAAATTTGAAGATTGATTTGTTTAAATACTAAATTTTGAAAGTTTGTTCTATCTGTAATTCTTGTTATCCTGGCCTTAAACCCTGAGTTGTTTAATGTCCAGTGTGTGGCCTTCACCCAAGCTTTCATTGGAAATATCTTTAATATAAGGCCTTCAGCCGTCTTAAATTAAAACTTGAAGATTCATTTGTTTAAAACGAATCATTTTAAAAATTTGCTCTATCTGAGATTCTTGTTATCCAGGCCCTAAGCCCTAAGTTGTTCTATGTCTTGTGTGTAGCCTTCATCCGAGTATTTACGTGATATATTATTTTAAGTAAGGCCTTCAGACTTGTGCACTCTTTAAAGCAATTTTTCATAACTGGTGTTCAGGCCTTCAACCGTTCTTCTTTTTGGTGTGGTTTTGGGCCTTTAACCCAGGAGGTATCTCAAGTATTCTTAACTAGGCGTTCAGCCACATTGTTTTATTTTGATCCTTTTAAGGCAATATGTAATTAAGTGGTTCTTAGAAAAATAAAAATTTGTGTGTTTTGTGCAACTGACAGTCACTAATTACAGCCCCCTCCACAACCATAACCTGATCCACTCTATCCTGCGATACCAGATTTCACTACCGTTTACATAAAACAGTTTCACGGAAGTCGCACAATCAAACAAACAACCTACATGTCAGATTTACACCAGGTGGCCAAAATTGTAACTAATATTTTTGCAGCATAAATGGGTTCCAGGTCAACTCATTAGCATATCTAGCAAGTTCCGCTGCCATACGATAATTACAGCCGATACAGAACCTCCGTCATTAGCTATATGTTAATCGTAACCACCTGGCATTACGAAAGGATGCACGCAGGTCTCTGTTTGCAGTCTAAGTTTCAGCGTTAGCTTGGGACCACTACCCAAAGCAGTCAGTAGTTGTTGCATATGCTGATGGCGTGTTACTTTTAGTGCACGTCAACAGCCGAGATATGCTAGAAAATTAATGTGGCAAACTACTTGAAATCTTCTATGAGTGGTACTCGTAGGTGCATCTCAAGGTAGTTGCATAATAATTGACATATATTTTACTGAAAGGGATACTTTTTAGAGATACTTTGATCAAAACAAATCAGGAGATACCTGGAAGGCAAACCGTCAACCGATATTTCAGTAGACACCTGGATGAACAGTGTACTCTTGAAGGTCACATAGAAATTGCAGTAAGGAAAGGGGAATTCTATGACAAATGAATCTTTTTTTTCAATTAAACACTACAGAGTAGCCCACCACCTGGATTACCAAGTTGGGTCGTGTGCTACTTAAAACAAGTAACAAGCCAAACAGCATATGAGTCACTTAGCCATAATGGCTGCTCACAAGTTGTGTTAGTTTGACAAGCAGCCATGCCATTGTCTGCCGCCGCCACGAGGAGGCGGACCTGTTTCTGGTTATTCTGTTGTGGCTGTTCCTCTGTGTGTTTTTATTCTATTTAATGAAGTAAGTGATGCTTGAATTCCAGATAATTAATGGAAACAATATAAATATGTTGAATCATAGAAATAACGGTAGAAAATGAAATTGGAAAAATATTTAGAACTAACTTAAGCTAGATTTACTTGTGTATAACTTTAAATGCAAAAAATTGTTCACAGAGCTATAAGTTGTACATATCCAAAAATTTCTCTATATGGAATTCTAATGAAGGATATCGTTACAATATCAAGATCAAGAATGATTAGAAACAGAGATTTATCAAAATACAAATGTCGTCTTATAAAATTTTAGATAAAGATACGAGTAATTAAAATCAGCAAATGGTTAAAAATACTACAATTTGGAACAAGTAATGGAGATTCCATGTGAGTAATATAACTTTAATGCTATAAATGTACTGGAAAGGAAATTGATAAAATGTATAAAATGTCAGACATCACGTGTTGAGATATAGGATACAAAATTTCAAAATATAATTTTAATTAATTAAACTAATTAAGACTAAATACATATGTTTCATATATTTTTAAATAGGTCTGTATGTTACGTTTATATGGATGTATACAGAATGATTACACATAAATGGTAGTTTATAAAAATGGTACACACATAGTACATACGTAGCAAGTCAAGTTACAAGGTTTTGAGCCGAGAGAGGGAAACATGTATATAAATTTGTGTGTCTCGATCAGTCTTAGGATCTTATTAACCGTGTCATAATGAATGTAGCCCTTCTGCAACGTTTGTACCAGAATTTCGTTTCAATCTGTTCCTGTGTCCGTGCCTGTGTGGGAAATTGTGTCTTGCCATGAGTTGCGTTGTGGTTTTGTATTTATCTGTGTTCTAGTCCTGGCAGTAGGATATTGATTTTTATGTATTTCCAGCAGTGTTCTTGACACTGCATCAACCAAACTATTAAGAGTATTCCATTTATCGGGACCACGGTGAATTGTGCAGATATCGTCGTCTCTCATAGCAGATCTTGCGTGGTCTAGTAAATTACAGCTTAGTACAATATGTTCAGGTGTTCCTCGATTGCCACATGTACATATCACGGTTTGCCTTGGCCCCGTACGGTGTAGATACGCCATGACAAGGATCCACATGTTTTAGTCTTAGCTCTCTGATATATTTGGAGAGAAGGAGAAGACACGACGCCGTTTATGTGATGTCTCCCATTCTCTTTGTCACGTGTCGATTTTCCATTTGTGTAAGTGTTGTTTGGTTTGCATTTTTCTCTTGTTATTTAAATATTGTTTCTAGTTCACCTTGCTTCAACCAATATGAGGCAGCTCTATAACGAATAGTGAGGTCTATTGGACATGTTCATAAGACTACATACAGGGCCTCCACTGGAGTTGTGCTAAAGGCTCCCGATATCCTAAGTAGTATTATTCTTTGTCCTCTCCTGGCTATTGTTTTGATGGTCGCTAATGAAAGACGATGTGCCCAGGCACTAGAAGCGAAGCATGCAATGGATTCAAATAACGCTGTATGATAAGTCTGCATCTGATAGTCAGAACTGTATTGAATTTAATCTCGCAAGTTTATGCTTGATTTTAGCGGCATTGTCTACAGTCAGTTTTGTGTGTTCATTGAAGGAGAGCCGTCAATCTAAATAAAGTCGTAAGTATCTTGAAACCTGCTTCCTTTGTATCTTTACGCTATTCAGTTTTGTGCTCGATTTCTCAATAATATGTCCTAAGGCAACAAGTGAACTGTTTTCCTGCTATTTTCAATTTTTTATGATTACACCAGTAACTGATCGTCTGCAATGTTTGTGTACATTTGTTGTCTAGTTACAGTCTGGACCGTGCAGAAACTACAACCAAAAGCTCTTCCGCATAGGCGACGACACCCTCTGTACGAGTGTACCTATCCAAAATGACCAAACGGGGCTCAATTGCTACATCCCACACAATCGGCCCGCAGATTTATTCCTGTGGGCAACCCTTGGCTATTCTCTTAACCACCTTCTGTGTCCCTGCATTCCATTCTACAATTCGTTCTCTGCAGTAGTCCATAAAGCTGGAATACAGGGCAGTAGGCAATCGAATTTCCCTTAGCCTAGCAAACAGTGACGGCCTCCAAAGGTTATTAAAGGCTCTGACAATACCAGTAAGTACAGAGACTGCATATTTCTCTATCGTGTTGCCCACTATTTTTAAGGCGCAGTTTATGGCGTCATCTATTGATTTACGTTCTCTAAATCCATATTGGTGGGGTATTAGGTCGAAAAGGCGCCCATGCGCCTGTAATCCATCACATAGGAGCCTCTGCTTCACCTTGGCAAGTGTGTTCCTGAGACAGAAAGGTCTAAGTTTTCGGGTCTGTCGGATCCCTGTCTTCAGATGTTATAATAAGAACTGCGTTTGCCGTTTTCCAGAGTGTAGGGACTCTTCCTTGTACATTCAGATACGGGGTGATCAATGTACTGGCATTCTTCGATGTTTCTGTGTATATCCCATCGGGGCATGGCGCATTGTATTCTTAATTTTATCTACTGCCAAAGCTACTTCTTCCAACGAGAAGGCGTAACGTCTTTCGGATCTTCGGTCTTGGGTAACGCACAGCGGTAGAGCAATGAGACTTATTTCTTATGTATCGGTATCTACGCTACAAACAGAACATTGATGAACCAAATTCGCGACTTGTGCGAGATATTTACTTCACCAAATGTCGTAATTAAATCGTTTATGACTGATGGTTTATAGATTGCTATTTAAATATTAAAGATAAGTTCAAATCAGTCCAGCGACACCAAATTCCCTGTAGACTAGTTGTACTCTCAAATCTATAATCAGTCGTAACAGTGTTATTAATTCCTAACGTCAAGGAGTTTCTATAGAAGCGCCGAGCGCTTCAGTCAAATAATATCGCACCACGTTATCTGTATAAATAATATTGTAAAACTTGGATGATAAATGCGTGAATTGACACGATATGCTGGTTTATTACACAATATTAGTCACTTCCTAACAGAGCCGTGAGGAAGAAGCTTTCCCAGGTGTTGGGGGGAATTATAAATTATATACTTCGTAACTATCGCCAAGTTCCATAGTCCATTAGTTATTACGAATGAAGTTGTCTATCTGTGTTCACTTCCTAAATAGTGTTAACTTCAGGTTATCTAATCAAAAGTCACTTCTGTCTAATATATGCAAGTCCTCTATCTGAATTCTAAATAACGTAATATGTGAAGTCAAAGTATCGTTTCACTGCGTCATAGTAGGTCGCAATAATCAATTCTGAAAAAACAATTAATTGCGCCTACATATACGAGCATTCAAAAGTGTGACCTGCTTCGGCTAACGCTCGTAACGCAGTGACAATGGATTGAATTATCCTTAGCCATTACTCACGAATCTTAAAGAGTACTCACACGGAGTATTCTTTGGGAACGTTGGTTCTACTTTGCGAATTTTAATTATAATGATTTTGCGATTTACTATTATTTTGAATTTTGAGTTTGATTTTACTGGAATCCTATCTTTCTTTCGTATGTTAATAAATTTCTAAGTACTAGATTCCTGATTCAGTTACTGGAAATTTGTTTGCTTGTTCATTTTTCATGGAATTTGGAACTTGTTTTGTGAAAATTTCTGGGAATTTTGGAGCTAATTTTTAATTTTCATTTCTCGTCCGAGGACGTGGCATTACGAAGGGGAGGGTGGCACCCTCATTTAAGTATGCGTTTTTCATTTCGTCACATAGGCCACTGTGATGTCGTTCGTCCTCTGTATGTGAGTCATCTGGCAGGAGCTTGTTTAGGAGAACATTTCCGACCACTTGTCATGGTTCCGTCTGTCCGTTTTAACGTTGATAGTACCGTCGAGGTTTCAACGCGATCAGTTATTAAATGGTTGTCCCCACAAGTCTTTTCGTAAATTCGTTTTAACGAAGCCGGTCCAATGTTTTTGTGTGGTTTTGCAGAGTTCAGTTTTGTTCTTCAGTTTTGCGTCCCAATATTGATCTAGTCTGAGCTGTCGTTCTTGCACTGATATAGCGCTCTGATAGTACTTCCTCTTGTCCTACGAGTCTTTTCGTAATCTTATCAGCGCTAATGATGGAAGCTGAAAGAAAGAATTAAAATTTGTGCCACTGGCGGGACTCGAACCGTCTTCTTGCTTACTAAGCAAAAATGCTAATCATTACAGTAGCGCAGCACTATGGTCAAAATCGCTGCACGAATTACCCAAGTCGAGTGCCCTTCGCATCACAAACTTCAATTCATGTCTTCAACTTATTTTCCCCCTAAATTGTCACTCTTGTCAGAGCTCTCTGGCTTTGGAGTAGCACCCCAGCGTTGGACATAATGTGAAAGTCCTTATTGATCTTATAATTAAAGTTTTCCCTGAGACATTTAAGTCTCATCATTATCGCAGATAAAGATGAGACTTAAATGTCTGAGGGAAAACTTTAATTATAAGATAATCTTGTCAGTTCAGCTGCCCAAGGTCGTTGACGCCTCCGCCTAGCACTGGCCAGTGGGGTGGCAGCCGTTTGTGCAAGACTTTTGTTAAGACTTGTGTTTTGAAATCTACACTGCCCTGGATAGCGTTCAATGGCGATTCTTCTATTACATTTATTAATTTACTCCAGTGTGCCCTGCCAAAAACTTACTGCTGTTGTTCTGTGTGAGTATTATGTATGTTTGTATAATTGCCTGTATGAATGATGATGGCATTGTGATCGCTGTGTGTCACCCCGTCCATGACTTCCCACTTTCTACATGAAGATGCCAATAGCCCTTGAAGGCCGCCGACCGCGGGCCACGGCACCTCCGAGAACGGTGCTGCCTATGACCCATTGTGTCGCTACACAGTCTGTCGAAGATCAGCACTGCCGGCAGAGAGCACCTCCCCCATCCCGCCAGCCGCACCAGACTCAAAGAGCACCGTGGACGACCTCGAGGGATGTACTTTGCTGGAATATTTGGCGCTCAAGCTGTCACAGGGCTCGTTGGTCTAGGGGTATGATTCCTGCTTAGGGTGCAGGAGGTCCCGGGTTCAAATCCCGGACGAGCCCTAGCGTTTTGTGCAAACTGGTCGCACGTCGGTGGCTGAGTCAGCGCAAAAAGCTGCCCGTCAATGTAAAGCTAATTTCATAAATTATGTTTGGTAAGGAGATAACATTTGCCGCAGAGAAATCAGTATTACCTTGGCCTCCAGCATGATCGCGAAAGGTTGGTGGTTGTCTTGCCCTGTTTAATGAAAATAGATTACAATCATTTATTACATCCCCTACTGTGTGTCCTTTAACATCTGTTTTATCGGCATCCCATACGGTTGACCGTGCATTTATATCTGTTAATATGAGCGGTCCTTTCCCGTGTGAAAATCGTGCAATGTCTCGCATTTTGTCAGTAAAAGTTCCTATGTCGTATGAATATTGGGCATATATAGATGAAATTATCCAAATGTCACGTCCACGTACGATCTTCGCTGTGACAATGTGTTCTGTTTATCACTGAGATAGCCTTGTTACAGTCAAATTTGGGTTCATTAGTACAATTGCTGGCTTAGCATTCTGAGTTCCCACGATTGTGGTGAATTGTATCGGTAGGCCAGTTATTTTACCACCTCGCGTATATGGTTCTTGTAGGCAGGCGATATCAGCGTGTATTTCGCCTAATAACCTGCTGAGTTCAATGCCCACAAGGGTACTTCCCATACAGTCTTTATTTGTTTAACATGACTAGCATTTTGTGTCCGTGTGATAAGTTCCGATTATGGTTGGGGTGTAAGGTCTCCCGATTTAAATTGCAATTCGTATTAGTGAACGTTATTCACTGTATAGTATTCTGTACGTTCAATTTGTCGTTCATAAAGCATTTTGTATCATTGGCCTTCGCCCCCTATCCTTCGTCACAGACCTTGTTCCTGTACTTGCATGGTTTACACCCATTGACTATCTCCTATTTCCAGTCAAATCTCTTGTGCCCTGACTTCGCAAATCTTCCACACATCTGAGTTTTAGCACATCGCTTAATAGGGTGTCCAAGTCCCAAACAGTTAAAACATTTCTGTGTGGCTACAAAAGGTCTAATATTTAATGCTTCAAACCGAAGCAGTGCTTTCATTCAGCAGTAACTGCTGACGAATTTTTGGTGGTTCCTCAAGAACATTGTTTACTGTGCGTTTCCCTCTCAGTCCTGTTTTAAACTTGACTGAGACACCCTCACTAAATTCTTCCCTTGATATGTTCTCGCTGAGATTGATTTCATACAAGTCTTCAAGAAATTCTTCATCTGTTAAGGCCTCTGGTACTTCGTAGACAGCAAGCTGTGGCCTAAATTTTCTAGACTCTAAACACCTAATATTCTGAAGTTGTGCTGCCTTTTCCATTATTTCTGTTTAGTGAGCTTGTGTTTCGGTCGCCAAAATTACAGTATTTGCCATCAATCTTATTGCCTTTATTTTGACTTTGGCCTGTCTCGGATTTATCGTCTTTCTTAACGTTTCCCGTATTGTTTAGGCATCTTTATTATTGTCTGATTTGAAGAAGAGGGTGCTGGTCTGTTTGTATTTCATTTGACTAATTTGTTGCTCCAACTTGCTTTTCAAATTCCTCACAGGGCACAGGCCCCAGCCGTCGCGAAAGACGCTGGAAAGAACTGATTTTTGCATCCCTGCTTCTCGTTCTCCGCTTTCAATTCTGCGATCTCTCTCTGTGAGCTCACAAGGCGTGCCTGCGCATCAGGGGTGCTCACTGCTGCTAATTCCCTACTTAGTCTAGTGTTTTCGACTCTAAGTTCTATTATTAATAGGGGACAAAGGAGGTTTCGTTTGTCCTTAAGTGCGAATAGACTGTACCATGAGTCTATGTAAACTGCGATTGCGTACTGTGCTGCCCATGCTTGGGAGCACAGTTCACAACTACTCAAACCCATCGTTGCAGTAAGCAAAGTAGAGCGAAGAATTATGCTACAATGTTGCGAAGCATTGAGCAGCAGATCTACAGACGTCCTAACTACATCAATAGGCGCATATCCCCTCGGCCGTGAAAACGTACAGTTTCGTTTTCCTCCTCACAATCAGTTTTAACTGTGATAGCAGGGCATTTAAACTGTTAAATAATTTTTCCCTCGCATATCTACTGTTCCTCCTTCTAAATAATTTATGGAGAGGTGAAGGAGGAAGAAATGGACAAAAAGTGGGGAAGGCGAGGACGGATCGAGAGTGGGGCAGAAGGAAGTTAGGACGCATATCAAATTCCGATACATATTTCGGAATTGCGAAGCAGTACTAGGTTGTCTGGGGTAATAAAAAATGATTTGTATACAAATCTAAAAGTCACTTCATGGGTATCGATAATTCTTATTGCGATGGTATGAATCCTACATAAAATTGAACGTCTAGTCAATGTAC
This sequence comes from Schistocerca serialis cubense, assembly GCF_023864345.2. Classification (NCBI taxonomy): domain Eukaryota; kingdom Metazoa; phylum Arthropoda; class Insecta; order Orthoptera; family Acrididae; genus Schistocerca; species Schistocerca serialis. The sequence goes on from NC_064639.1 coordinate 168,669,005, forward strand.
AGTTACATAAAGTATAATATGCACTAATAGTCATGTTGTAAATACGGCGCATGGCTTGGTTGACGCCATAACAGTAGTACCACGAGAGATTCGTAGGGAGTTGCAGCAATATAAGGCAGGCAGAGTCGAACTGACAGTAGGTTAACGCGTGCTGTGTGTCACCGTCGAGCAGGAACAGCATTTGTGTGTTTCATGTAATTTGAACTGCCAGTGGAAAGAAAAAAACAAAATCGTTGCCTAAGTCGTTCTTTTCATCCGATATTAAATTAACCTTAGACATAATGAGAAGACGATCAACGAGAACTCGTTAATTTGATGAAAGTAAACACTAGGCAGACCTCAGCGGTGAGGAGGTAAGGAAGAAATAATTTGTTCTTTGAATACTCATTCCGATCATTTAAGGGTTTGTCCTCACACCTACATTACAAGTTTACGAAATTAATTTAACTGAAATATCCCAAGCGGCTGCTTCTTCGTCTTACGCAAGCAAAATCATGTACGCCATCTTGATGTTCAGGCGTTTGTCTTACGACCATTCCACACCGAAATTACAAATTTATGAAATTAATTTATCTGAAAAGTCCCAAGTGCCCGCTTGTTATTATGGAAACAAGGTTATCCCACAAAGTGGCGTATGTCAGCCGTCATACCAGTTGTTACAACAATATTGCCGCAAGTCATATCACAAGACAGTTTTTTTTCGTAGGGAGACAACGTGTACAAGGGTAACAACAAACTTATCTGCCAGAATCGATTTAATTATCAGGCAGTAGAGGAAATGCGCCTTTATGATTTGATACGGAAATATCAGTCAAGAGCTGGATTATGCTATTCACTTTACTTCAATGAAATGTTGCGCCGAGCTCTTGTAGACTATTATGGATAATACGTTTTTGATGAAGGTACTGCACTCTTAGCTTCCCAGGAGGATCAAACACAGGGCAGTACAGCCTCAGTCTATACTCGTCCATAGAGAGCTATGGCGCCACTCCTGCAGACCGGAAGACGTACGGGTGTAGTTAAGAGCCTGCAGCCGCTACTTTAACTGACTGCGCTCTCTGGAGTACCTATGTGTCGACCACGTGGCGTTTTTCTAAGTACCTGTTCCCGCGTTTACAGTATCACTGTGTTAACAAGTGTTGTACTTAGGTTATAACGGGATACAAGAAGCGTATTTTTTACTGGACGAGGGGTTGTGGCACAAATGGGCCCTACCAGGGTTAGTTATCTGCACATTAAGCACCACTATGTCAGCTTCTTCTAAACTGCTCTTCTTGTGTAACCGCAGAAAAACGTTCTTGGAATTTACGGGGGACATCCACTTCACTGACATCTTGGTTGGATTTAGTGCAGGGCAGAGAGACGACAGATTAACATTTGCTCTGGTTTGTGTGTTATCTTTCATTCTCTTAGGCTCTGTCGCCACAATCTGTTATAACGTCGCACCACGACAAGCCTTTCTTACAGCTGTCGTTGTTAACAATTTCGTGACGTTTCTGATCGTAATCCAGTTTGCAGCAGTTTCTTCATTCCTCTGTCTAAGATTCAGGACACTCAACGCCGCACTCAAGGAATGCTTTCAGTCTGAACTCCAGGACTGTCGGTCACGTGATACGTCATCTCTGTTTAAGAGAACCGCAGTCTGTTGTGTTTCCTCTGTGCACCAGTTGTACGTTACTCAGAGGCGCCTGCCACAAGCGAGAAAGCGCGTACTGGAGATTCAAGTTTACCATATGAAACTAAGGAAACTGGTTTCCTCTGTGATTGACACATACGCTGCCATCATCGCTATACATCTAGTACAGAATTTAATGACAAGCATCGAGTCTGTATTCTTGGCCATTACATGTTTATTATATTGGGCTGCACAGGCTCCGGCACTAATAGTAACCTCCATATGTTATAGTGTTACGTTATTTCTTCAAGTAACAACGTTAGTTGTTACCTGCCAAACGACATCTGCGGAAGCACAATCACAATCTCAGAAGAATTACTGACTTTGACTACCGCAGGTTTGTACCCGTACGATTTACTTTTCTGTCTTAGATAAAAGTCTGTATCTTGTCCAGGTGTAGTAGGAGCGGTGTTGTTCGGGGGGGGGGGGGGGGGGGGGAGGGGTTTCTATGGCGAGTCGCCTTATTGGAAATGAAGCAAGATTTCGTGTAATTTCAGTAATAATTCGTTCTCTAGATGGGATGAAATACAATTGTTCATTATAAAACGCTACGGAGGTACAATTTCACCTTCGAGGACTACATCTGATTGTTTTTGGTGGTACATTCGCTTCAGTTTATTTCATAGGAGTAAAAATACGACACGGTTGATAGTTTTACGAGAGTAGCGTCTCAGACGAGATCAGCTAACAAAGAAAACATTATTTCTGGTTTCCTTCATTTGACTATAAAATGTCATCTTTCATCACTTCTTCGCAGTTACGCGTTTCACTTCTCTTCAGCTCTTACCAAAAGCTAATTTAACATGATGACTTTGCTTGATACAATCAATGAAAGTAACAAACTGAATTTAAGTCACTCAGTAATCTAATAAACATGTCAAACCTCATATTTTATAAGCAAGAATATCAGAAAATTCAAGTTGCTCACTTATTTAATATTTCTAAAATTTAAAGAACCTCTCTCACACCGGCCTGATTTAGCTTCACTGATCAGGATAGTAAAAAACATGCATATATTAAGGGAATTTTCATTGACAAAGCAGGCTTATCACATTCACACGGTTCAATACTGTTCTATCCCGATTAAATTGAGCTTAACTTAAATTCCATAAGGCAGTGAAGCAATTTCGTTCCCCACTGATCCCGTGCAACACAGCGTAGTAAGCAGACACTGTCATTTATAATAATCCGTTAAATAACACGCGAACACACTTGCTTTTAGTTTAGTTCATGTATTAAATTCCTTCTCATACAGAATCTCATCAAGATGGCGACTAGCTCAACAATACATACATATACATCCTTCTTTCGCGACTAATCGGCAAGAAGTCCCCAATTCTTTTTCCTAAGAGAAAATATAGATAGCAGAGAAGCTATTCCATGGAGTAAATGGACGCTCCAAGGAATAATTGGGATTGAAACTACTTTGCATTGATAATCGGTAAGATAAGAAGAGATATTTCGAGATATGTACTGAGTTACATAATTTATAAAATTTCTGAAAATATCGTGGAGAGACCGCTGCAAGAGACATTACATCGCCCCTAGCAGCGAGCAAAGTTGATATGTATCCACTTTGCGAGCTAACTATTGGCTTAGCTAACTCGTTAGAATTTGTGGGACATACGTTCCTATAAATTTTAAGAAGTTAGTAAGAATTTTTTGATTACAAGAATTGAAAGAGATTTGGTATCTTCGTTACCTAGATACCTAGTTGTTGCTTTCACGTGTACTGGGGCATACCCGCATCCCACGTACACAACCAGGCAAGATGGACTTATATAGTTGTTAATCAGGTCTACCTATTCAGGAACTGGCCTTCACAGGGAAACCCCGGAAAACCTGGAGGTTTAGACCCCAACTAGGTATCACAGATGATAGGAAAAACAGAATAATTTAGAAATTTGAGAATTATCTAGAATTCATAGGAAAGATAAAATCTGCCTCATAGCCAAAAAAAAAAAAAAATCTTTACACATGCAAATTTTTTTACAATCTTCTGAAAAATTTTCTTCATCGATGTCTTGCTGAACTGCGGTGAAACTGATCGAACAGGAACATGGGACACGGCACGGAGGACAGGCGTCGCATTGGCGTACCGCACAGGAGACGTAACGGATTTGAGAGACCAGAAGGAACCTCAGGAACAGGTACTCAGGATTGTGGCATGAAACAATCGAAATTCGTCTAAGGAATGGTCAACTATTAAAGATTCCTCGAAGAGAATGGTTAGTCGAAATTTTCCAGACTCATTTTGAACTCAAATATGGACCTGATCCATCCAATCTTCCATCTGAGGAATGGGAAAATCCATTCGTCTTATACTTTCCACACTTAGGTGTCTTAATCGATACTGTAGTTGCACAATATCACAACTCCAGATCGGAAAACAATTTTGAAAACATGGATAATTTCATCCATCTTCTTGAGTAAGCCGAAAGGTTCTAATCCTAATTTTAATTATTTATTTATTTATTTATTTTTCGTTGGCTTTTCCAGGTGGAAGTAGATCTGAATCTTTCCTAATTTGGTTTCAAGTACGAATGTGAATAGCATGTCAGAACGTTAAAAACTTTATTATTGGAGACAATTTCCAAAAAAAATTATATCTTACTCATACATGATTAAAATGAAATTTTGCTGAAAGAGAACGTTTGATTAAGTCTTGCTGCATGACCTCTCCAGCTGAAATTAATTTTTCTCTTTTATACTCCAAATGCCGCATTTTCTCATGAACATATATGAATGCAATATAACAATAAACAAATCCAACTGGAAAATGACATGATTATAAATTCAATGAAGAACTTTCTTATTAACTCTAATTTTATAAACACACACTAAGCTGGTTAATTAAATTCCTTTGAATAGAATTTAGCTCGCGCCAAAAAAACAGCGAGTCTTTATATCTGTGGACAGTAGCAATCGATTCCAATTTCCTAACGCAGTTCATTTGTTCTCCTGTGAACTGTCAGTTTACAAACACTAACTTCACACGCAAGCGCCGTATTCGACCATATAGTTTCAGTAAACTTATTCTCACTGGAGATTAACACTCCCTGAATGTATATTATTTCACACGCACAAGCTTCTTTGGTGATCATCGTGTAGACAGATAAACCGTAAGTCTTCACAGCAGCAATAGCTACAGTTCCACTTACTTTTCTAAATGTTCCTATACTATCACAGAAGCAATCGCTTACTGTTCATTGAACTATCACAGATGCTTGGCATGCTGTCATTTAACCTATCACAGTAGCTGAGGCATACTGTCCTTCGCACTTCATTTTTTAACACCCAAATACTTCATACAGACTTTTCATTTAATTTGAAACACTTTTCTTAAAAGTACCTCTTTAGGTCTACATGGGGAAATAATCCTTTTATTCTTCCAGAATCCGGATATGCTAATAAATACGCACCAGGATTCGGTATATCAACTATTATATATGGACCTGTATAAATTAGATTCCGTTTTCTGATGGTCTTCTTCAACCTTGATGACTTGATGTGTCTTCTTAAAAGAATTTTTTGTCCGATATTGAAAGTCTGAATCCGTTTGATGTTTCTGTCATGGATTTCCTTTCGCTGTCTTGCTTTCTCCGTAATATTAATGAGAGCATTGCGAATTTTTTCTTCCCATGACATTTTGGTGTCCTCGAGTTTAGGCAAGTTATTTACCCTAAAGTTTCTTTCGTTATCTCTGAACATCAGTTCATTCGGGGTAAAGTTTGTAGAACTATGAGGTAAATTATTATAAATCTGCTCAAACTCGTTCAAATAGTTTATCCAGGTAGTTTGTTTATCATGACAGTACGTTCTCATGAATCTGTTTAGTTCTCGAAAAACCCATTCAATTAAATTCCCTTGTGGATGATAGCAAGATGTAAATATCTGTTCTATTCCTAGTTGTGATACTAATTTTCTCCATAAATATCCAGTAAATATCTTCGCATTGTCGGAGATTATAGATTTTGGAATCCCTGCATGAGGAATGTAGTCATTTACAAACTTTAGTGCGGCAGCTCTTGCAGTTGCTGATTTTATAGGATATAGTTTAACATATTTTGTAAACACATCACAGAATCCAATAGTGTACTTAACACCACCTCTGGCTCTAGGAAGTGGTCCACAAATATAACATGATATAAGTGATCTTGGTGCTTCAGGTATTATTGAGTGAAGCGCAATTTTATTTCCCTTGTTATCCGGCTTAGCCTTTTGACAGAGAATACATTTCTGGATGACTTTGTGCACTTTTCGCCTTATATTTGGGAAGTAACAATAATATCTAATCTTATTAGCACACTTAACAACACCAACATGACCCCAGGTCAAATGTGTAAACCAAATTAATCGTTCTTCATATTCTTGGGTATGCAGACACACCACTTTGGATTCTCAGTCTTCCCAGATTTAAAAAATAAAATATTATTCACAAGCCGGTAGTATTCCAAATTGACCATAGGATTTTGTTGATTGAATTGTCGTATTATAGCATTCCATCGTCGATCCTTCTTCTGAAGCTGAGCCATTGTCTTACATAAATGAATATAATATAACTTGTAATTATTTTCTTGAGGAAGAAGCACTGGAAATTGTGCCTTATTATTTACATCCAGTTCAGGTGTTATTCCTTCTGGAGATCTTGACGACGCGTCAGCTATAATATTTTCTTTTCCGGCTACATGAATAATTTGAAACTGATATTCGTGCAGCGCCAGCGTCCACCTTGACAAGCGAGGATGCAGCAACTTACAAGTTTGTAAAAAGGTTAGTGATTGGTGGTCACAATAAACGGCTATGCTTGAGCCATATACATAATAATTAAACCTTTTCAAAGACCAAATAACTGCTAAAGCTTCCAATTCCGTAGTGGTATATGCTCTTTCACAGGTGGATAAAACTCTGCTAGCAAATGCAATTGGACAAAAGGTTTTTACACCATCGATGTACCTAATTTGAAATAAACAAGATCCTAATCCCACATCTGATGAATCAGTGGCTAAACAGAATCCGACATTCATATCAGGGTGGTATAATAACGGAGCATTTATCAGTTGATCCTTAATTTCAGAAAAAGCCTTTTCACAATCATTAGACCACTGCCATGGTACATCTTTCCTCAGGAGCCGGTTTAGCGCTTCAGAGTTCTTTGCTTGAGTTTTAATAAATCGACGAAAAAATGAAGCCAAGCCTATAAAGCCTTTCAGTTGTCTTCTGTTTATTGGAGTTGGAAAATTTTTTATCGCACTAATCTTCGCTTCTGTTGGAAGAATGCCTTTTGCATTAATCATATGTCCTAAGAATTTAATTCTCTTTAGAGAAAATTGGGATTTTTTTAGATTTGCAGTTATACCAGTTTGTTTGAACACAGCAAAAATCCTCCTAATAAGTTGTACATGTTCCTCCCAAGTTTTAGAGGCAATTAATAGATCGTCCACAAAAATTGTTATTCGACTACGTAGTTCTGGTCCTAGGGCATAGTCCAACGCAGAAATAAAACCTCCAGAGCTGATATTGAGAGCAAATGGAACGACCTTGAACTGATAGCTTCTCCCTCCATATATAAAACCAGTATATTTTCTTGAGTCCTTGTCTAACTGGACTTGCCAGAACGAACTTCTCAAATCAATACTGGTTAAATAGGATACATCTTGAAATTTCTGTATTAACTCATCGATGTTCTCCGGATGTGTGCGCACAGGTACTATAATTTTGTTAATTTCCCTTGCATCTAATACCAATCCAACTTTTCCGCCTGGCTTTGGTACAACAAGCAACAGAGAACAATATGGGCTGTTCGACGGTTCAATAAGATTCCAGTTTAACATTTTCTGTATCTCTTCCTGAACTGGTTGTTTTAATCGCCAGGGAATGGGATAGTGTGTGCGGCAAAATGTCTTATGGGGCTTAATCTGTAATGTACAAACATATCCTCTAATAATTCCGGCCTTTTCATCGAAAACTGACTCATATTCTGATAATATATTGAATAATTGTTCCCTCTGACTATCCGTTAGGCAATCTGACTCAACAATCTTCTGTTCGACTGTTAGTCTGAAATCCTCTTCTTGAATCGACTTGATCGGTAGTCGGCACATATTATTATTTTCAGCACAAATCAACTGCACAGTAGCACCACGGAAATATCGCTCATACACTGCCTCCTTTCTCAGTAAGATCAGTGTAACAAATTGATCTTCGATTTTAAAATGCACCTTTCCTTCTACCAAGTCCAACTTGCAATTCCAGGCTTGCAAAGTTCCAATGCCAAGAATACAATCTACTAACAACTTTTCCGCTACAAGGAATGTGCATTGTTTAGCTACATTTCCCAATTTTATCTCTATAAGCGTTTGTATCTTGACGCTCCTGGATTTTGCTCCCACTGCACCTATAACTCGGCAATTTTGTACTGGTAGGACAGGGATTTTCTTAATTTTACTAATTCTGCGAAACAAAGTTCCGGATACTACGTCTGTAGATGAAGCTGTGTCCAATACAACATTGGTTAAAATGCCTCCCACTTCTGTGATGATCTCAGGCACAGGAACCCTTTTATCTTCGATTACACAGGAATCAGTCTCTTGTCAATTCATCTGCCATTAATTCGCCTTCATTATATCTCAACATTGCCACGGAATTAATTTCGTTTAAAACAGGTTTGCCCCTTTTGTATTCCCCGGCCGACTTTACGGAGCATGAAGCGGCCCACTTCAGTTTAAATGTCGATTATTATTTCCTCTTTAATCATATACTACTTCTGTTATGACTGGTTGTTGTTGATGACTGGTTGTGTCATTTGCTTCAAATCGAGTGTCAGAATATCTGTACGCATTATTATTATTTGAAAACTGCTGGTTCTGATAATCTCTTGCATTTCCAAACATTGGATTGTATCTGCGACCTGTTCGATTGTCTCTGAATCTGCTCCTCGCAGCACTGTTATTGAAATTTCCATTTCCGCTGCAATTGTTTCCGTTGAATCTCTGAATATTCTTAGTATAATAATTATTAAATCCGTTTCCGTTCCGGTTTGCGCTTGGCGCCTCAATCGCTCTCCTCTGCATAACCGGTTGTCTTGGCCGATGTTCATCTTCTCATCTTCCTCGATCATGTCTATAGTGTCAAGCGTAGTCATGAAAGAGTCAAGGTCATGCTCATTAATATACAGCATTCTATTTCTGATGCTGGCCGGAAGTCGAGATTTTAATATACCAATCATGTCTTGTAGAGGCATAGGCTTATCCCAATACCGCGATTTGTTTATATATTTCTCAAAGTATTTCTTTAAAGACCCACGTGAAAAGGAAAAAGGTTAAGCGTATAATACCTCCTGCCTTAAACGTTCTTGTACTCCTTCAGACCAGTATTTGGATAAAAATGCTCGTTCAAAATCTTCATACGTGTCCCAAGTTGATATCATATCAGATGCCCATATAGCTCCTGACCCCTGAATATAACCGGTCACGAAACTAACCTTTTGCCACTCACTCCAATTTTTTGGCAATACTCCGCTAAAACTTCTTATAAACACTACGGGACGAACATTTTTCTTGTCTGGGTTGTAGATCTGGAATTGACGTTGTTTCAGCATTTTCTCCTCAGTATTGCTTTTACAATTACAGGCATTATGACTACCCTCATAGTGTTGTGATTGATGTTGATTGCAAAAACGAACGTGTGCATTAGTGTCCCTGTCTGTACTTGGAGCACTAATCTTCTCGAGATACATTTAAGGATCGCTCAATGTTTTCTTTGCATTGCTTAAGTTCTTCGCCTAGTTGTTCTTTGACTTCTCGAAAACTTTTATAAAATAAACTTTCTTCAGAATTTTCGGTTATAGATTGTATAGTAGCGCTAACCATGTGTTCAATATTGTCTGAAGAAATCCTTTTCCTTTCTAAACTTAACTGCGAGAATTTTCCCGCGAGAATGTTTACCTTATGATCAACCTCGTCTTGTCTCTCCTTTATGTTATTTATGGATTTATCCAAATTTTGGATGTCCTTCGGGATCTTGTCTTGTGATTGTCTCAAATCCTGCATATCTGCTGACATCTCGTTTACTTGGTGCTTTAACTCATCTTGAACTTCAACTAATACCGGAATTACTGCGATAGAACATTGCATCTGTTCTTGTGCTTGAACTATCTGTGGGATTGACTCGACCTGCTCTTTAATAGTATCAAGCTTAGTAGCAACATACTCAGTTAGCTCTAGGCGTAACTTCTTCGCATTTTCATTACACTGCTGAGTGACTTGCTCAATTTGAGCAGCTAATTTTAATTCTGTCTTTTCATTCTGAATTTTCAATTCTTACGCAGTTTTATTTAATTTATCATCAAGTTTCTGGAAACTCTACTAATTTATTATTTAATTCCACTTTATTGGCTGCTAATTGTTCATTTATTTCCTTTTTAGTCTCTATTTGCGCTTTAATTAGTCTGTTACATTTTTGGCTAACAGTGTTAACTGCTGCATGATTACAGTCAATGGGTTTATTTCGTCCTGCTCAGATGACATCGAAACACTTAAGCTTTGTTGTGGGGCCTGACTAATGCTGCCGCGAGGCACTACTTCAGTTAAGCTAGCGTCTAATGTTTCACTAACCTCAGAAACAGCTGAGGGCTGTTGTGATTCGCTCTGCTGTTGCATTGCCATTTTATAAGCCGCCCTAGTAAGAACCATTAATACACCGAACAACAAATATATAAAGTCACTCGCATCTGAGTTAATAATGTCACTGACCTAAATTTTGCGTAATACTCACTTATAATAAACACTTCCAGTCTAAAGTTCAACTCAACATTCACTTAATGAATCTGATTCAAACCGATAGACATTTAAATAGTTATTCTAAATTTCTATCTACAAAAATTTAATTGTATATTGTCTGGCCTGAACGACGTTCTCGTAGGTTGTGGCGAAATTGTGACTTCTGGAACAGGCCTCGTCTTCTTTTCTCTCGTGCACATGCAACATAAAACTCACACAATGTTTAAGTAATGCTCAAAAATGTGTCCTGTCACAGTGAAGCCAAGTTTAATATTTCTAAAATCTAAAGAACCTCTCTCACACCGGCCTGATTTAGCTTCACTGATCAGGATAGTAAAAAAACATGCATATATTAAGGGAATTTTCATTGACAAAGCAGGCTTATCACATTCACACAGTTCAATACTGTTCTATCCCGATTAAATTGAGCTTAACTTAAATTCCATAAGGCAGTGAAGCAATTTCGAAGTCTCGGTGCGACGAAAATTGTCAGTCGATCTCCTGGAAACATTTGTAATAATTATTAACTTTCGGTGATCACATGGGGAAGACCGGAGATCTGCTGGTAAGACCGTGTTATCCTATTTATTTGAAGTAACTAGATATCTTGAGCATACAAAACGGCAGGTTCGTCCAGTGTAAATCAGACGTTCCCCACTGATCCCGTGCAACACAGCGTAGTAAGCAGACACTGTCAATAATAATAATCCGTTAAATAATACGCGAACACACTTGCTTTTAGTTTAGTTCATGTATTAAATTCCTTCTCATACAGAATCTCATCAAGATGGCGACTAGCTCAACAATACATACATATACATCCTTCTTTCACGACTAATCGGCAAGAAGTCCCGTATTCTTTTTCCTAAGAGAAAACATAGATAGCAGAGAAGTTATTCCATGGAGTAAATGGACGTTCCAAGGAATAATTGGGCTTGAGACTACTTTGCATTGATGATCGGTAAGATAAGAAGAGATATTTCGGGATATGTACTGAGTTACATAATTTATAAAATTTCTGAAAATATCGTGGAGAGACCGCTGCAAGAGACATTACACTTAGAAAAATAATTTTTTGTATTTTGTTTGATATCTTTCTGTAAACATAAATAATGTGATATTTGATACTTTGCTCCATCATAAATGAAACTGAATCATTCGAATCAAGTAGTACAGTCATGAACATTTTAACTAAGAGCAACAGCGGCAGCTTTTCCACCAGTGCGGAAGAGGAATATTTTGTGACCAAGTGAAGGTAACGACATAGTAATACATCATTTGCTCCTGAATCTACATTGAAGCGTCAAACAAACGGGTATAGGTACACGTGTTGATATACAGAGATATGTGAAGAGGCAGAATGCGGCGCTGTGGGTGGCAACGTCTATACAGGGTGTTATAACTTTCAGGAAACATTCCTCACACACAAAGAAAGAAAATATGTTATGTGGACATGTGTCCAGAAACGCTAACTTTCCATGTTAGAGGTCATTTTATTACTTCTCTTCAAATCACATTAATCATGGAATGGAAACACACAGCAACAGAACGTACCAGCGTGACTTCAAACACTTTGTTACAGGAAATGTTCAAAATGCCCTCCGTTAGCGAGGATACATGCATCCACCCTCCGTCGCATGGAATCCCTGAAGCGCGGATGCAGCCCTGGAGAATGGCTTATTGTATCACAGCCGTCCACAATACGAGCACGAAGAGTCTCTACATTTGGTACCGGGGTTGCGTAGACAAGAGCTTTGAAATGCCCCCATAAATGAAAGTCAAGAGGGTTGAGGTCAGGAGAGCGTGGAGGCCATGGAATTGGTCCGCCTCTGCCAATCCATCGGTCACCGAATCTGTTGTTGAGAAGCGTACGAACACTTCGACTGAAATGTGCAGGAGCTCCATCGTGCATTAACCACATGTTGTCTCGTACTTGTAAAGGCACATGTTCTAGCACAACAGGTAGAGTATCCCGTATGAAATCATGATAACGTGCTCCATTGAGCGTAGGTGGAAGAACATGGTGCCCAATCAAGACATCACCAACAATGCCCGCCCAAACGTTCACAGAAAATCTGTGTTGACGTGATTACACAATTGCGTGCGCATTCTTGTCAGCCAACACATGTTGATTGTGAAAATTTACAATTTGATCACATTGGAATGAAGCCTCATCCGTAAAGAGAACATTTGCACTGAAATGAGGATTGACACATTGTTGGACGAACCATTCGCAGAAGTGTACCCGTGGAGACCAATCAGCTGCTGATAGAGCCTGCACACGCTGTACATGGTACGGAAACAGCTGGTTCTCCCGTAGCACTCTCCATACAGTGACGCGGTCAACGTTACCTTTTACAGCAGCAACTTCTCTGATGCTGACATTAGGGTTATCGTCAACTGCACGAAGAATTGCCTCGTCCATTGCAGGTGTCCTCGTCGTTCGAGGTCTTCCCCAGTCGCGAGTCATAGGCTGGAATGTTCCGTTCTCCCTAAGACGCCGATCAATTGCTTCGAACGTCTTCCTGTCGGGACACCTTGGTTTTGGAAATCTGTCTCGATACAAACGTACCTCGCCACGGCTATTGCCCGTGCTAATCCATACATCAAATGGGCATCTGCCAACTCCGCATTTGTAAACATTGCACTGACTGCAAGACCACGTTCGTGATGAACACTAACCTGTTGATGCTACGTACTGATGTGCTTGATGCTAGTACTGTAGAGCAATGAGTCGCATGTCAACACAAGCACCGAAGTCAACATTACCTTCCTTCAATTGGGCCAACTGGCGGTGAATCGAGGAAGTACAGTACATACTGACGAAACTAAAATGAGCTCTAACATGGAAAAAGCGTTTCCGGACACATGTCCACATAACATCTTTCCTTTATTTGTGTGTGAGGAATGTTTCCTGAAAGTACCTTTTTGCAACACCCTGTATTAGACACCAAGTGTCTGGCGCAGTTGTTAGATCGGTTACTGTTGCTACAATGGCAGGTTATCAAGATGTGAGTGAGTTTAAACGCGGTGTACAGTGAACGTCAGGAACCCAGTAAAACGTCGCTGCGGCGGAAAAAGATCCTGGCAGAAAGCTGACGACTGAAGAAAATAGTTCAAAGTGACCGAAGTGCAGACTTCCGAAAATTGTTGCAGATTGCAATGCTGGGCCATCAACAAGTGTCAGCGTGTGAGCCATTCAACGGAACATCAACGATATAGGCTTTCGGACCCGAGGGAACACACTTGTACTCTTGACTGCACAACACAAAGCTTTATTCCCCGTCTGGGTCCATCAACACCGACATTGTACTGTTGATGACTGGAAACATGTTGCTTGCATCGACGAGTCTTGTTTCAAATCGCGTCGTGCGGATGGAAATGTGAGGGTATGGAGAGAACCTCATGAATCCATGGACTCTGCATGTCAGCAGCGGACTGTTAAAGCTCGTGGAGGTTCTGTAATGGTGCGGGGCCTATGCAGCTGGAGAGATATGGGACCTCTGATACGTCTAGATAGACTGACAGGCTGCACGTCCGTAAGCATCCTGTCTCATCACCTGCATGCATTCATGTCTATTGTGCATTTCAACGGACTTCGGCAATTCAAGCAGGCAGCGCACATGCATTCATGTCCATTCTGCATTTCAACGGACTTCGGCAATTCAAGCAGGCAGCGCAACACCCCACACGTTCAGAAATGTTCATAGTGCCTCTTCTGAGTTTCAACAGTTCCGCTGGCCACCAGCCAGCCACCCCCCCCCCCCCCCCAATTAACACTGAGCATATCTGGCCTTACAACGTGCTGTTCAAAAGAGATCTCCACCTCTTCGTACTCTTACGGATTTATGGACAGCCCTGCAGGAATCATGGCATCAGTTCCCTCCAGCACTACGTCAGACATTAGTCGAGTCCATGTACGTCGTGTTGCTGCACTTGTGCGTGCTTCCGGTGGCCCGACACGATATTGGGCAGTTGTACCAGTTTCTTTGGATCTTCAGTGTACCAGTCAGAAGAAGTTAACAGCTGTGTCGTTCATTTACTACTGATTGATAAGCTGAAGCATATCTTGTCGTCGTTGTTGTTGTTGTTGTGGTCCTCAGTCGAAAGACTGGTTTCGATGCAGCTCTCCATGCTACGCTATCCAGTGCAAGCCTCTTTATCTCAGAATAACTACTGCAACCTACATTCTTTTGGACCTGCGTACTGTATTCACCTCCTGGTCTCCCTCTACCGCCCTCCATAACCAAACTGGTGATCCCTTGATGTCTCAGAACGTGTCCTCTCAAGAGAGTCCTTAATTTAGTCAAGTTCCACAACAAATTTGCTTTCTCCCCATTTCTGTTCAGCATGTCCTCGGTAGTTGCATGATCTACCCATCTAATCTTTATCATTCTTTTGTAGCACCACATTTCAAAAAGGTTCTATTATCTTCTTGTTCGGACTGTTTATCGTCCACGTCTCACTTCCATATAAGGATAAACTCCAGACAAATGCTTTCAGAAAAGCCTTGCAAATATGCCTTGGATATGTATTCAATGTTACCAAATTTCTTATCTTTAGAAATGCTTCTCTTATCATTGCCATTCTTCATTTCATATCCTCTCTACTTCGGCTGCCATAATTTATTTTACTGCCCAAATATAAAACTCATCTAGAGTCTTAGGGTCTCCTCTAATTTCCTCAGAATAATCAGATTTAGTTCAACTACGTTCCATTACCTTTGTTTTGCTTTTGTTGACGTTCTCTTATCTCCTCCTTTCAAGACACCGTTCATACAGTTCAGTTGCTGTTCCAAGTCCTTTACTGTCTCCGGCGAATCACAATATCACTGACAAACCTCAAAGTTCTTATTTCTTCTTACGGAGCTTCAATTACTTCTCCAAATATTTCTTTGGTTTTCTCTACTGCTTGCTCAATGTACAGATTGAATAAATAGGTTACAATCCTGTCTCACTCCCTTCTCAACCACTGTCTCCCTTTCGTGACTTTCGACCCTTGTAACTGCCTTCTGTTTCTGTACAAATTGTAAATAGTCTTTCGCTCCCTGTATTTTACCCCTGCTACGTTTAGACTAAGTCTACAAATTCAATAAACGTAGGTTTGGTTTTCCTTAATCCATCTTCTAACAGAAGTCGTAGGGTCAGTATTCCCTCTCGCGTTTCTATGCGTCTCCGGAATCTGAACTGATATTTCCTCAGGTCAGGTTCTAGCAGTTTTTCCATTGAGAATTTGTGTTAGTGTTCCTCAACCATGATTTATTAAAACTGGCTGGCCCTCCCAAGGCTGCCAGTAGTTCTGACGTTGTCTACTCGAGGGGCCTTGTTTCGTATTAAGTCTTTCAGTGCTCTGTCAAATACATATCGCAATATCATGTCTCCCATCTGATCTTCATCTACGTTCTCTTCCCTTTCTGTAATATTGCCTTCAAGTTCATCTCTCTTGTACAGATCCTTTATATCCTCCTTCCACCTTTCAACTTTACCTTGCTTTGCCAGTATCTCATCTGGGCTCTTTATATTTGTACAGCTGCTCTTCTTTTGCCCAAAGGTCTCTCTAATTTTCCTGTAAGCTGTATCTGTCTTTCTTCTAGATATATACGTTTCTATATCCTCACATTTGTGATGTAGTAATTCCTGATTTTCTTTCATTATTAAGGCTTTTTCATTCCCTTTCATCTCCTGCTGCATTTTTATGTTTCCTTCTTACATCAATTAAAAGCAATACAGCTTGTGATATCCAAGGATTTCTGTGAGACCTTTCTTTTTACATATGTGGACCTCTGCTGTCATCTCTCTAAGCTACTAATATTCGTCTTCTACGTATACCGTTCCCCTGGTGTAATCAGTCGTTGCCTAATACACGCTCTGGAACTCTCACCAACCTCTGATTCGTTTAAATTATCCAGGTCCCACCTCAGTTTCCTGCCTTTTTGCAGTTTCTTCAGTTTTAATTCAGAGTTCATATCTAATACATTACGGTAAGAGGCTATATGTGCACCTGGAAACGTCTTACAGCTTAAAATATGGTCCCAAAATCTGTCTTAATGTTGTATAATCAATCTGAAACCCTCTAGTGTCTCAAGGTCTGTCCCAAGTATACGACCTTCCTTCAAGGTCCTTAATCCATGTTTTAGCAATGATTAAATTATGCTCTGTGCAACATTATACATTTTTCCTCCTCTTCATTTTCCTACTATAAAATTCCAATATCCCATCAAAATTAAATTGTCGTTTCCCTTAACTATCTGAATACTGTCTTGACTGACATATTTTTTCACTCTTATCGTCTGCGCAGATAGTTGGCATATAAAGTTGTACTACTGTGTTTGGTGTGGGCTATGTGTATCTTGGCTACGATAATCCGTTCACTATGCTGTTCATAGTAGCTTACTCTCATTCCTATTTTCTTATTGATTGTTGAACCTACTCAGACATTACTCTATTCGGTTTGGTATTTATAACACTCTCTAACAAGTAAAATGTCAGTTTTGTTTCTCCTTATGACGACTTATTCCTGAGTAGTCTTCGCTCGGAGATCCGAATAGGGAACCACTTTACCTCCGGAATACTGTACCCAAAAAGAGCTTCACGCCCTCGCGAAGAAGCAGATATAATAACTAAAAACGTCAATGTAGGTCTGTAAATGGAGCTATAGCTGCGAAACACATAGAAGATAAACAGAAAAAGAAAAACATTGTTACTGAAGATGGCATATTTGTAGTTAAAGTACTCCCAATCTACAACCTACAGTAATTAATAGCCTATGGTTGTATGTCTGTTCATAATGTATCGATTTCATTTCTTTTACAAAATGGTGAAGCCTTAATTAGAGCAGCAAATAAATCGGTTCCCTTGTTGTATAACGAAAATTATAACGCGCTGCCTAATATCTCCATCATCAAATCTATGGTACAAAAATATTTACGCATTAGAAGAGAATGATAACTAATAGTTAAACCAAAAGGAACACCTTATGTATGCACCACTAACACTAATACAGAATTTCTTGTTAAGCTGTGTTCATCATGTGCATAACCATACGAATTACTGACACTATAAAAACTTGTATTGCTAGATTCTAATGTCTAACTACGCTGCTACTTAAAGAAAAATAACAGGGCCACAAGGACAATCTAGTTATGCACAAAAGATAAAAATCTATGTACTTTAATGTCAAGAAACTATTTTTTAAGAAATTCATGATACATTTATGTCACCAGGTGGCGTTGACAACCACTTAACGATCAACAGCCTGTAGGAAAGCACAAATGTTTACGAAAGCTACACTCCTGGAAATTGAAATAAGAACACCGTGAATTCATTGTCCCAGGAAGGGGAAACTTTATTGACACATTCCTGGGGTCAGATACATCACATGATCACTCTGACAGAACCACAGGCACATAGACACAGACAACAGAGCATGCACAATGTCGGCACTAGTACAGTGTATATCCACCTTTCGCAGCAATGCAGGCTGCTATTCTCCCATGGAGACGATCGTAGAGATGCTGGATGTAGTCCTGTGGAACGGCTTGCCATGCCATTTCCACCTGGCGCCTCAGTTGGACCAGTGTTCGTGCTGGACGTGCAGACCGCGTGAGACGACGCTTCATCCAGTCCCAAACATGCTCAATGGGGGACAGATCCGGAGATCTTGCTGGCCAGGGTAGTTGACTTACACCTTCTAGAGCACGTTGGGTGGCACGGGATACATGCGGACGTGCATTGTCCTGTTGGAACAGCAAGTTCCCTTGCCGGTCTAGGAATGGTAGAACGATGGGTTCGATGACGGTTTGGATGTACCGTGCACTATTCAGTGTCCCCTTGACGATTACCAGTGGTGTACGGCCAGTGTAGGAGATCGCTCCCCACACCATGATGCCGGGTGTTGGCCCTGTGTGCCTCGGTCGTATGCAGTCCTGATTGTGGCGCTCACCTGCACGGCGCCAAACACGCATACGACCATCATTGGCACCAAGGCAGAAGCGACTCTCATCGCTGAAGACGACACGTCTCCATTCGTCCCTCCATTCACGCCTGTCGCGACACCACTGGAGGCGGGCTGCACGATGTTGGGGCGTGAGCGGAAGACGGCCTAACGGTGTGCGGGACCGTAGCCCAGCTTCATGGAGACGGTTGCGAATGGTCCTCGCCGATACCCCAGGAGCAACAGTGTCCCTAATTTGCTGGGAAGTGGCGGTGCGGTCCCCTACGGCACTGCGTAGGATCCTACGGTCTTGGCGTGCATCCGTGCGTCGCTGCTGTCCGGTCCCAGGTCGACGGGCACGTGCATCTTCCGCCGACCACTGGCGACAACATCGATGTACTGTGTAGACCTCACGCCCCACGTGTTGAGCAATTCGGCGGTACGTCCACCCGGCCTCCCGCATGCCCACTATACGCCCTCGCTCAAAGTCCGTCAACTGCACATACGGTTCACGTCCACGCTGTCGCGGCATGCTACCAGTGTTAAAGACTGCGATGGAGCTCCGTATGCCACGGCAAACTGGCTGACACTGACGGCGGCGGTGCACAAATGCTGCGCAGCTAGCGCCATTCGACGGCCAACACCGCGGTTCCTGGTGTGTCCGCTGTGCCGTGCGTGTGATCATTGCTTGTACAGCCCTCTCGCAGTGTCCGGAGCAAGTATGATGGGTCTGACACACCGGTGTCAATGTGTTCTTTTTTCCATTTCCAGGAGTGTAGAAAGTTGAAAATACAAGTGCACAATTCAGTACTGAAATTAGTGGTATGTTCAGCAAGTGGTCTATCTGGCCTTACATACAGCGTCCAGTCTCGTTAATGAGACCACCGCTAATGTTCCACTTCAACGTGCAATATCCACTCACAGACGGTAAATGGCAGCACTAGCACTGGAGCATATACAAAGCGTGTCTGAGGGACATGGAAAACAGTGCAGTCGCTCTAGTTATATGGAAGCGGAGTGATTTATCTGACGTCCAAAACAGCAGGACCGCTGGGTTTCGGACCAAGGGTGGAAGCATTTACGCAACTACTACGTTTGTAAACTGTTCACGTGTTAACGTGGTTAAACTGCACCGTGCATGGCTAAACGGCGCTAGCGAAAACTGACGTCGAGGCAACTGTGGTCCACTACGGGCCACAGAAGACTGGGGTGAACGACGGCTGCTGAGATGTGTAGGGGCAAATAGCAAGTGACTAACGAGGTGAACCAAAGGCCTGCCTACAGTGTCTCCTAACCACCGTCCAGCTAACGCTGCTCCATACGTGCCTCCACAGCAGGCATGTTGTCCATGCGCCCCTGCTGACTGCTGTTCATTGGCTGCACGCTAGCAGCCCAGCTGTACGTCCACTGAGGTGCGACAGATGGGCTTTTCACACTAATCACGTTTTTTGCTCCACTGGATACATGGCCGATGACGTACACGGCGGAGAACGTCTGAAAGCAAACGTCTCGAGACCAGGAGGGAGCGTTATAGTCTGGAGAATGTTTTCGTGGCATTCCCTGGGTGGCCTCGTCATTCTGGAAGGCACAATAAATCAACACACGTATGCATCTATTCTTGGGGACAGTCTCTACTCCCACATGGAGTTTGCTTTTCCTCGGCGTAATGACATCTACCAGCTGGACAATGCAACGGGTCACACACCTTGCAGCATATGTGAGTGGTTCGGGATGCACCACAATGAATTTTATGTACTCTCCTGGCCTCGGATTAAAAACTTACTCGACAATCTGTGTGACCACTTCCATCAGGCTGTTCACGCCATCGGTCCTCAACCGAGAAGCCTAGTGCAGCTGACCGCAGTATTTGAGTGGATACCTTCCAGTTCGAGCTGCAAAAGGTGGTTATTCAGGCTTTTGACAGGTGGCGACAATCTCACTGAAAAGTGTACCTAAATCGCTTTTTTCTATGTGAAAATGTCATTGCTCTTCCACCAGAGATGTGACGATGGGGGTATTCCTAAATAAAGACTGCAGCCGTTACGACAATTTATTTTGTTACCTAAATGAAATTGGCAGAGACCTCTTAACAGACTTTACATCACAAGTGAACAAGTAGCTTTATTTACCGTTCTAATCAGATGTCCGTTGTAGGTAGTGATGAAGCTCAAGTATCGCTATTTAATCATCTCTGGTGCTCGCCCTGTCTAACACATCGTTCACTCGTAGGTACATGCACAACATTAATGGTCTTACCACACTTCCTAGTGGTACTTGTGACACCACATTTGCCACTGCTATGCACTCAGCGCCCAGAACAACCAATGGGTTCCATTACCAAAACTCAATCACGGATATGAAACATATTCCACATGATCGAACCTTCATTAACTGCCTGTAGTATTGGGCGCATATAGCAGTATAAGTCAGTGCCTCCATTTTTTTTTTCAGTGATACTATAAGAAAAATGTGTTTGCCCAGACGTAAATATGTGTGTGTATGACAAATAGAGTGATTATATAAGACGCAGCAGTTGCACTGAATCGAGAGTAGCGATAAGAATGGAGAGCGGCAGCCGACCAATCTCGTGGTCCTTTTCCTCCTTTGGTTTATGAAGCGTGCTGCCAAAACAATTGAAAGCCATATTGCCAGAAACTTCGTACAAATAATGAAAACCATCAACAACTTTTTTCCTTTATTGTTATTTCATCCCCTTCGCCCCATATGGGCGGAGGTAGGCTGTCAGCGGAACAGTTCTCCAGTCTTCAGCCAGCCGATTTAAAAATGATTACAATGACAAACAGAAATTAAAATTGAGGTTGTTTTCTATGTTAAATTAAAAATCAAAATCGGATGGTTAAAAAACTAAAATATATACATTTCAAAAACATATCATAGGAAGATGAAATTCTTCTCATAAAAACACGGATGAGAGGGTAATATTACTTAGGGTTCAGTAGTGTGGGTAAAAAGATAGGGGTCTGTTAGACAGTGAAACTATGGAGATCCGAGGTAGGAGTAAAGGTGTATAGTGGGAAATACAGTCGGAGGTAAAGATAGAGCGTGAGGATTAGTATATTGTGTGAGTAGAGCAACGCTAATGAGAGGAAAGGGATGGGGATAGTCTGGAACCGCGCGACCGCTACTGTCGCAGGTTCGAATCTTGCCTCGGGCATGGGTGTGTGTGATGTCCTTAGGGGACTGATGACCTCAGAAGTTAAGTCCCATACTGCTCAGAGCCATTTGAACCTATTTTGAGCGTCACACTTTGAATTTTGTACAGAGCTAGTCCCGCCTTATTTGGCATGTGAAGTGCCACCATATCAAACTGTGTATGTAAAGCAGTTATTTTGGACACAAGTAAAGTAAGGTAAGGATTTTACCAACTTCATGAAAATTTCTG
Organism: Schistocerca serialis cubense; assembly: GCF_023864345.2. Classification (NCBI taxonomy): domain Eukaryota; kingdom Metazoa; phylum Arthropoda; class Insecta; order Orthoptera; family Acrididae; genus Schistocerca; species Schistocerca serialis. Next base: position 168,690,795 of record NC_064639.1, read on the forward strand.
AAGACTCTGTTTCCAAGAACTTTGACTTGCTGTTCCGTTCTCTTCTTTTTTTACAGGAATGAATCGCACTGGGAGTTATTACAGTAGTCAGTCAACATTAATAATGAGTTTGTCAGTGAATGAGATGGCCGACACAATACCCACAACTCTACAGCAACCTAAAATTTTACTCGATAACTGTAATATGATATCAGTTAATGATTTCCATTTACATAAACACAACTAAAAAACAAATATTTGAGAGTGAAATTGGGGGACAAGAATATACTAGTATTAATTACCGGATCTCACAGAACACTAAGTTATAGGAATGTCGCTAGGTAACTAAGAAAGAAGCACCGTGTTGAGAAATGCGAGAAAAAGACAATTTTAAAGTTTTGGAAAATCAGATTATTAAAATGGGAAATCAGCCATGTTCCCGCATATGGCAGTACGTTATACTTTCTGACACTATGCAGTTCTAATGGTAACTGTTGCTGGTCTAGATATTTCTGGATAGGTCTATAGGGAGTGTAGTTAACAGCGTTTAAACACAGACATATGATCAATACCTATTAATTAATTTAAGCTTGTTCACAGTGGATATTTCTGACCACCATGACAGTATGTTAAATCAATTATTGCTGAAAATAGCAGCAACCAGTCCCTTTGCGAAATATTTGTTTCACTTCGTAACATATTTCGAGTCTATTTTAGTACCAACTTCACAAGACATAGGTGGCATATTTACATAGTTATTCCTAAAACATCGGGCTGGATCTTGCTGGTCGCTTCATTGTTACAATAAATTAAGAAAAAGTCTAAAGTAGTGCGCTTTTTTCGGTAGCTATTGTACAAGTTATGTCGGAATTTTGACTCATTTCCTTACTGCAGCAAGTGAATCCATGTAGTAAGCACTCCAGACTGAGCCAACACTCTGGCATTGAGCTACATTTCTAAGAAGGAGAGGTTTTGTCTTAAGGCCCTGTGTAGTTATTACACGAAAACAGAGGAGCCGTTGTCAAAAGACTAGGGTTTGGTGGGGCAATAATGATTCTAAAGAGCGACAAGGCGCAGTGCCACATTGGGTTCGTGGTTAGGAGGAACAGTGTTCAAATATCCGTCCAGTAATACAGGTTTAAGTTTTCTGTAATTTGGCTTCAGGAAAATGTCTGGACGGTCCGTTTGAAAAGGATATGGCTGATGTTCTGCCCCATCGTTGACCAATTTGAGCTTGTGCTCCGTCTTTAATGAACTCGTTCTCAATTCGACATCAAACTATAATCTTCAACTCTTCCTTTTTTCAGTGGCGTCACAGCTGCACTGCGTCCAAGCTTTAAACAAATTCGTTGTTGCTTGGTAAAACTTACATGAACTCACATGACAACTTTTAAATTTTCAGTAACAGTGTTATCGTCAAATGACATGTTTACTGTTCAGTGAATCAAGAATTTACGTTATTATCTTGACTGATGGAACAATAAATGTGTCATTTGACGACAGCAATGTTGCTGAAAATTCAAAATTGGTCATTTGAGTTCATGTAACTTTTACCATTATGATGAAGATAGAGCTACCAAAACCTTGTTTATGTTTTTTAAAATAGTTTTGTGCAGTCGGTTGGCTGACTGATACATTTTGTGTAATTGCATACACAGTTGCTGAGTGCACAACTGCAAAATGTTTAAAATATCACTGTATTAATTGTGCACTGTAAACTGCGTAACTTAGTCACATCGAGCGAGGGTTCACATTGGTAGGACAACTGAATCGAATGTGGTAGGATGGTGGTCAAATATTCGTCAGCCAATGCAGCTTTAGATTTTTCCCTAAATGGCTTAAGACAAATGCTCGAATGATTCCGTTGATGGTTGGTTGGTTGGTTGTTTGAGGTTTAAGGGACCAAACAGCAAGGTCATCAGTCCCTAGTTTCAAATATGCTCCATACTGCTGATGGGACATCTCAGTAAAGTCAGAACAATAAAACGGAAAAAGGAAAAAACATAAAAGGGCAGTCATGTTGTCACTGGTAAAAAACAAAATGAGGGAAGTCGGCAAGAGAACGAACCCAACACTATGCTGAAGCAGCATAGGCAAGACCACCTGTGACTTACAAGGTACAACTGCTATAATGTAGAAAGTACGTATGGGAATAGAAAGACTAACCAAGCCTTAAAAAAAAGGGTAAAAACAGAGTAAAAGGGGAAGAAAAGAGGATTTCGGTCAGGGAGGTGAATCGGGAATCTCCGAACACTGCTTACAGTGGGAGACACCCAAACACTCACCGCCACGCCCCAACACCAGAGAGAGATTAAAAACCTTAAAACTGAGAATAAAAACCACTTTCCCGGAGGAAACCGAGAACCAGAGAGACCATCCGGGAATCGTCAGCCAACATCAAAGGTAAAGTGTGGGGGAGTCTGTACTGAGCACACAGAGCCAAAAGAAGGGGGCATTCAACCAAAATGTGGGCTACTGACTGGAAGGCTCCACAACCACAGAGTGGGGGTGGCTCATCACGCAAAAGAAAACCATGGGTCAGCCTGGTATGGCCAATGCGGAGACGACACAGTGTGGTCGAGTCCTTTCGGGAGAGGCGAAAGGAAGAACGCCACGGGCCTGGTGTCACCTTAATTGCACGAAGTTTATTAGACAGGGAGTAGCCTCCCAAGAATTGGCCCGTGACTGTGCGAAGTGGGATTTGATGTGAAGCCGTAAATCCGCTGTAGGAGGGGTTACAGAAAACGGGGGGTAAGTAACTGCGCCCCCAGCCAAACGATCAGCGAGCTCATTACCCGGGATACCCACATGGCCAGGGACCCAAAGGAAGTCAATGGAACAAGCAGCACGGTGAATATCAGCGAGGTGGTCATGGATGGCAGAGACCAAGGGATGGCGCGAAAAACACCGGTCAATAGCAAGAAGGCCACTCATCGAGTCCGTACATAACAAAACGCGGTTGTGTTGGGACTGTTTAATAAAGGAAGGGCCCGGGAAACCGCCATCAATTCCGCAGCAAACACCCCACATGTAGGTGGCAGCAGATGACTTTCCCTTCCAACAGAGGACGTGAAGGCATACCCAACATGATCTGCAGATTTAGAGCCATCAGTGTAAAAAACAACAGCATCCCGAAACTCCCATGAAATTTGGCGGAAAAAGGAACGGAACACCACCGGGGGGATGGAATCTTTCGGACCTCGGCGGAGATCCATTCGAATTCGAGGCCGAGGAACTAACCAAGGAGGGGTGGAGGGGAGGGAGCAAGGAAGACAGGACAAAGAAGGAAGCTGAAAATCACGGCAAAGAGACGCAAGGCGCAGCCCAACCGGTAAACCCGCCCGAGGGAGGCAGTCGGGTGGGCGACGTCCATGGTCTGGGAACAGGATAGAATAGGGAGGATGAGTGGGAGAGGAACGGATAGTGAGTGCATAAGACAACAGAAGCTGGGACCGCCGAACAGAAAGGGGGGGGGGGATCCAAGCTTCAACCATTAGACTAGCAACAGGGCTAGTAGGGAAGGCACCGGTGGCCAAACGGATACCACGATGGTGGACCGGATCCAGCACGTGCAGTGTGGAAGGAGCAGCTGAACCATAAACTTGACGACCATAGTCCAAGCGAGACAGAACTAGAGCACAATAAAGACGGAGGAGGAGGGAACGGTCCGCACCCCAAGAGGAGTGGGCAAGGAAGCAAAGGACACTGAGTTTACGGAAACATCCTACCTTCAGAAGTCTGATATGGGGCAGCCAAGTGAGCTTGTTGTCGAAAAGAAGACCCAGGAAACGAAACTGTGGGACCACAGGCAATAGTTGTGCAGCGAGCTAGAGCTCTGGATCAGGGTGGATTGTAGTACAGCGGCAGAAGTCGACCACTCGCGATTTTAAAGGAGAGAATTGAAACCCTTGTGAGAGGGTTCATGCAGAGACACGCTGTATAGCTGCCTGGAGCTGCCGTTCTGCAGATGCCATCGAGGAGGAACTAACCCAAATGCAGAAATCATCCACATACAGGGCAGGGGCGACCACGGGACCGACAGAGGCCACAAGTCCATCGATAGCAATGAGGAAAAGAAGGACACTCAAGACAGAACCCTGTGGGATGCCCGTCTCCTGGGTCCGTGGAGAACTAAAAGCAGTACCAACTCGAACTCTGAATGACTGATGGATCAGGAACTGGCGGATAAAAATCGGGAGCAGGCCCTGAAGACCCCACTGATGAAGGGTAAGTAAGATGTGACGGCGCCAGGCCGTGTCATAGGCCTTGCGAAGGTCAAAAAACACTGCAACCAAATCGCGGCGCTGGGAAAAAGCCTGCCGAACTGCGGATTCCAAGCGAAGTAAATGATCGATTGGAAACCGTCCCTCTCGAAAGCCACACTGGTAGGGGGACAATAGATCCCGAGATTCGAGGACCCAATTCAGCCGACGGGCTACCATCCGTTCAAGTAACTTACAAACAACATTGGTCAAACTAATTGGCCGATAGCTGTCAACAGATAGGGGGTTCTTATGAGGCTGAAGGACAGGAACCACAATGCTATCCCTCCAGTGAGAAGGGAAGTCACCCTGGAACCAGATATGGTTCAACACCCGAAGAAGATGTTGCCGTTGTGGAGCACTGATATGTTGAAGCAGTTGGTTATGAATGGAATCTGGGCCAGGGGCCGTTTCATGAGAAGAAGATAGAGTAGAAAGAAATTCCCATTCAGTAAAAGGATCGTTGTAAGACTCTGAAACATAAGGTGGAAGCTTCAGCCCGCTGTTTTTGATGAAGGAAAGCAGCTGGATAGGAGGCTGACGCTGATGCCACTGCAAAATGGGTCGCAAGATGTTCTGCAAGAACTGATGGGTCCGTACAAATGCCATCTGGGAGGTGAAAGCCTGGGGGGTTGGACTGCCGATGGTAACCTTGGAGAGAGCGAAGTGTAGCCCATTCCCGTGACAGAGGAACAGTAGAACCAAGGGAAGAAACGAATCGTTCCCAACATATCCGCTTGCTCTGTTTGATTAAATAACGGGCTTTAGCGCGAAGGCGTTTAATGGTAGTAAGGCTGGCTACGGATGGGTGCCTCTTAAAGTGTTGCAAAGCTCGACGGCGATCACGGATGGCAATGGCAATGGCTGTACTCCACCACGGGACTTGCCGGCGACGAAATGGTCCAGATGAGCGCGGGACAGCAAGGCTAGCAGCGCGAACAATCGCGTCAGACACGTCACGTAGGACGTCATCAATACAACCCGACAAAGAGGGAGAAAACTCGACCTGTGCAATGTATAGAGGCCAATCGGCGCGGTGGAAAGACCAACGAGGTAATCTGTCCATCGGGGAGCGGGAAGGGAGCGTGATAATCAACGGGAAATGGTCACTATCACAAAGGTCGTCGTGTGGCGACCAGTGTAATGAAGGGAGGAGAGAGGGAGAAGAAAGAGAAAGATCAGTGGCAGAAAAGGTACCATGACCGGCACTGAAATGAGTAGGGGAGCCATCATTAAGGAGGCACAGGTCGTGGTCTGCAATAAATTGGTCTATAAGAAGACCTCGTCTAGATGGAAAGGTACTGCCCCACAAAGGATGATGAGCATTAAAATCCCCAAGGAGGAGGAAGGGAGGAGGAAGTTGCTGAAGAAGGGCGGTTAAGGCAGCAGGTGTAAGAGTCCTGTCAGGAAGGAGATAAAGATTGCAAACCGTGACCGCAGAGTCTAAGTGGACCCTAACAGCAACCGCTTCCAATGTAGTTTGAAGAGGAATCCACGTGCTAGCAATGTCTGTACGGACCAACGTACAAACGCCACCAGAAGCCCGCATGGGTCCGACCCGATTTCGACAGAAAACACGGAACCCACGGAGGGTCGGTGAGTGAGCATCAGTAAAATGAGATTCCTGGAGAACCACACAAGCTGCAGAGTAGGACGAAAGAAGGGACTTCAATTCTGGAAGGTGACGATAGTATCCATTACAATTCCATTGGAGAACCACAGAACGATGGTTTAAATGGGGGCTGAACACGCTAAATCCAGTCATACCGCCGGGTCCCCAACCGTCACCGACAAGGAGGGGGCGACATCCATGAACGACAGGTCAGAATCCGGTTGTGAAGTCGGGGAAGGGACCTCCGGTGACACCAGAGGCTCTTTGTCCCGGGACTTATGTTTCTTCTTCTTTTCAGGATGAGATCGAGGAGGGCTGTGTGGCATAAAGGAGCCAGCTGCAGCAAGATCAGGAACAGAAAGAGACCAGGCCAGACCTTTGGCCTGGAAGGTGCCGGGAAGGGGCATCCCGGGAGAGGCGCCCTTGACCGACAGACGCCGAAGGAGTGGGACATTTCTCCGGCTGGGGAGGGGGAGCAGCGCCCATAGGAGAAGGTGTGGGAGCCGCAGGGGAGGGGTGGAGGAGAGGGGTCTGGGATGGGGGTAAGGAAGGGGGAGGAAGGGATGAAGATGTAACCAAGGCATAACAAGATGTCATGGACACAGGGTGAAGTCGTGCATATTTCTTACAGGCCTCTGTGTAGGTTAAACCATCGAGGGACTTATACTCCTATATCATTTTTTCCTTCTTATATACTGGGCAATCTGGTGAACGTGGAGAATGACTACCATGACAATTTACACATACAGGAGGGGGAACACAGGGACTCCCCTCATGGAGTGGACATCCACAGTCACCACAGAGAGGGGCCTGGGAACAGCGGGAAGACATGTGGCCAAAACGCAAGCACTTAAAACACCTCATAGGAGGCGGGATGTACGGCTTCACATCACAGCGATAGACCATAATCTTAACTTTCTCAGGGAGGGTATCCCCTTCAAAGGCCAGGATAAAGGCACCAGTATCAATACGATTGTCTTTAGGACCCTTCTGAACACGACGAACAAAGTGGACACCCCACCATCCGAAATTGTCGCGAAGTTCCTCATCAGTTTGAAGGATGAGGTCCCTGTGAAAAATCACACCTTGTACCATATTTAGAGACTGGGGGGGGGGGGGGGGGGTAATGGACACAGGAATTGTGCCAAGATGGGTACAGGCACGAAGGGCCGCAGATTGGGCAGCTGAAGCAGTGTTTATCAGCAACGAACCTGACTGCATCTTGCTCAGGGAGTCCACTTCGCCAAACTTGTCTTCTATGTGTTCCACAAAGAAGAAAGGTTTGACACTGGTGAAAGTATCTCCATCAGTCCTGGTGCAAACTAGATAACGGGGGAAAGGTTTTGCCCCTAGACGACGGGCCTGACCCTCTTCCCAGGTGGTAGCCATGGAAGGGAAGGCCGAAGGGGCAAGAGAAGCAGCACTTGAGGAATCAGTTCCACATAGAGAGACGGCCGCAGAAGAACAGCCAGAGTTCTGGACCTGTATGCGTTTCATTTGCATAGCGTCCGCCCTGATGCCACCCACTCCGATCAGGGGCTCTCCTCACAGGCGCCACCCAGCCACAGCAAGGGCCATCTGGCACGGTGGCCATTGCTGGGAGTTCCGATGCTCCAGGATGACGAGCAACCACTCCAAGGCATGCATGAGGAGGTCACAGCTCAGGTATCAGAAGTGTGATCCCTGTGTGTTCAGGGGGCTCAACCAAAAGGGTACATAGCGACCCCACCACACGGGCTGGCTACCGTGCTGGCTATGCACCCTAGTATCAGACAACGACGTGAAAGAAAAGGTGGAATGTACTAGGAGGGCGCACGTCGGAGACACTAGGTAAGGTGCTCTTCCCCAAATGGTTCACACTACGGAGGAGAAATTTTGTAATGGAGGTCAAACCCCAGAGGGGGACCAAGGAATGCCAAAAGGAGGAGATGATTACGCAACAAAGCCGAATTGGAAAACCAACAGAACCAGGAGGATAGCGGGGCCAAGGACACCAAGAGAGGGAGAGGAGAGGGCGAGGGGAAAGGAGCAAGGAGGGGAAAGGAGGGTAAGGGAAAGGAAATGCAGCCCTGGAGAGAAAGAAGGCTGCAATGGCTCGGGGCCCTGTGCTCGCCACGTACGTATCTACAAAAGAGTTGTGGACCCCCTGGGGGGTGATTCCTTTGAAAAAAATATGACCAAACCTCCCCTTTCTGTAAGGATTCAGGAGAGTGATTGCACCCACACAGAAATAATATTAACAGCCATTAAGTGTAGTTTCGAATTTGGGTTGGATGGGAAGCTTGCTCAGATAGTCGAAGCAGATAAGTCGACCATTCGCGTAACGTGGGAAATCTGGGTCTGAGTCCCAGCCTAGCACAAATTTTCACTTGTCGCCACAGAATTCATTTCAATGCCTGATTGTGGCCAATAACAGAATTTCTATTTCATTTCATCTCTCCATTTCGTTTGCTACTCCGAACTTGTGGTCTGTCTCTAGTAATCTAGACTTTGATGAAGTGTTAAACCTTAATCTACTATACAGGCTTAGCAGTAAAGAATGTGGCACAAAGAGAACATCAGGTCAGTTATAATATAGGCTAACGACCAACAACACTTCACTTCATTGGAAAAATTCTAGAAAACCATAGTGCACCTATAAAAGAGACTTCGAGCAGAATGCTTTGAGTCACATTTTTGAGTTCTGATCGATCTTCACCAGGTAGGAATAAAGGAAGACACTGACTCAATTCAGAGGCATAATTCAAGATATATTGCAACTCTTTGGGATCAGATGAGAGCATCACAGTAATGGGTGAGTCTCATTGGGAATCCTTAGAGGGAAGATGCAGTTTTCACTAAAGACAATTGAGCATTAGTGACCAGTTGCAGGACGATTATACTGTATCAAGTAACCATCTCTTTTAAGTACCATAACGGCAAAATAAAGGGGCAGAATTTGGGAGTGGAACAGCTGCACAGTAAAACCATCAATGCAGTGTACAGCGACTTCCAACGCCTGTAGTAGAATCAGATTTAGATCCAGATAGTAATTCTCACCAAATGTTTCCTTCCACTTCTCCTACTAAGGATATAACTAGTAATTCTGCAAGACAAGTAAACAGTAAGCTATACTTTTAATACTTTTATTGTGACATAGTGACTACACTCTGTGACACATTATGATCTCGACAGGTGGCGGCAGTGAGGAGCTGTCTCAGCAGCTGCGCCAGCTGTCTCACCAGCTGCACTGCTGTCCCGTCGCGTTCAGGGCGTGTTCCCTGTTCAGCGTGGACGGCAGGCTGCTGACGGGCTACGTGGCTGCCGTCGTCGCGTACGCCATCATACTGCTGCAGTTCAGCATTCAGCCGGCTGCAGACGATGCGCTGACCCCATCTGCTCGCACTTGCACTGCCTAGACATGAAGCAGTAGCGTCACAGCTCTCAATGAAATATTCCAACTGCCTCCCGTATAATGTGTGTCTCTATCCAACAATGTGTTGTAGTAACAAACTTCTACTTATTAAACCATTAATAAAGAAATGTTTCGGATGTGACACACTATACAGAAATTGTTGTTCAAAATGATCGACGTTCCATTTCTGTTCTGTCATCATCAGTTGTCTGACAGGTAGATGTAGGGTATCACAAATTACTCTAGTGTGGACATCCTCCTCATCTCACAGAGAGACCATACAGCATCGGATTTCGGCATTTTTTGTACATTTCTGGTATGTAAAGTCAGCCGGAGCAATCCGATGGGACTAACAAATTCTCAAGGTAATCGACTTCGAAGTTTCCTAAGCATCGCATAAAATATTCTGAGACATCTTGCCACGTCAGTTAGGGGTAAAACCTCGAGGTTTCGACAATTACCTCCATCGTCATCGTCAGAAGCAACTGGCAGGCAGAGCTGGTGCTATGTTGGCCTTATATATTTGGTGGATGGCTTCTGGTTGCTCGGAAACTACGTACAGCTGTTGCAGATGACGTGAACGTCTGCGCTGGTGGCACCACCGCTGCCACCCTAGCGTAAACATTCCGACGAATATCTCTGGCTCTTTTCCGCATGGACAGCTCGCTTCAATACACCTATAAGGTTACATCAGCATTCACAGTTGAAGATTTTCTCACACGTTCTTATTTCTACACCCTCTTTAATTACAGGGTGTAATTTTAACTTCCCACACACCACTATTAATATTCTTCGGTCCTGCGGAAGTTTTGAAAGCTTCGAGAGGCATAAGATATACAACAGAAAAACTTTTTACGTATCTTCATTTTCTTTTCTTGTTCTTGGCTGCAGTTGTCGCATCCATAGATACATTCTTGCGGCTGAAATTTTGACTTGGTGGGTTCAAGATGACTAAATAACTTATGAAGATTTGCCTGCCTTACTCTTGAATTTTATACTGTCACATTTTTCAATATCACATCATCTTTACAATTTCAACTTCTATCACACCGCAAATTACATTGTTAATATCAATCCTAAAACACGTCTGTTTCCATCAGAGGCTGTCTGTGGGTATTGTATCGCAGCCATAGTCCCTTTGACTGTTCAGAGATGTCACTAAACCCGACCAAAGAGCATGCATGCATGTGCAGCGCCTATTAAATGGAGGGCCTCCGGCAGCGATCAGTTTGTAAGTAGGCTGTTTAGGTTTTTATGTTGGTAACGCCACGTAGCGCTCTGTATGAATATCACTGACTGTGCTGTGTGCAGTCTGCGGCTCGTTTGCATTGTTGGAATATTTGCTATTGTAGTGTTGGGCAGTTGGATGTGAACAGCGCGTAGCGTTTCGCAGTTGGAGGTGATCCACCAGCAGTGGTGGATGTGGGGAGAGAGATGACAGAATTTTGAGAGCGGACGATCTGGACGTGTGTCCATGAGAAACAGTAAATTTGTAATACTGGATATCATGAACTGAGATATATATATATATAATGATGACTTTTAATATTATTAAGGTAAATACATTGTTCTCTATCAAAATCTTTCATTTGCTAACTATGCCTATCAGTAATTAGTGCCTTCAGTAGCTATACTCTTTTATTTAGCTGGCCCACACATACAAAATGCTTTACGAAAGACAAGTTGAACGTACAGAATACTATATAGCGAATAACGTTCACAAATACGAATTGCAATTTAAATCGTGAGATCTTACACCCCCAACAATAATCGGAACTTATCACACGGGCACAAAATGCTAATCATCCTAAACAAATAAAGACTGTATGGAAAGTACCCTTATGGGCATGGAATTCAGCAGGTTATTAGGCGAAATACACGCTGATATCGCCTGCCTGCAAGAACCATATATGCGAGGTGATAAAGTAACTGGCCTACCGATATGACAATCGTGGGAACTCAGCATGCTAAGCCAGCAGTTGTTCTAATGAACCAAAATTTGACTGTAACAAGGCTGTCTCAGCGATAAACAGAACACATTGCCACAGCAAAGATCATACATGGACGTGACATTTGGATAATTTCATCTATATATGCCAAATATTCGTACGACATAGACCCTTTTACTGATAAAATGCGAGGCATTGCACAATTTTCTCACGGGAAAACATATTAACAGATATAAATGCACGGTCAACCATGTGGGATGCCGATAAAACAGATGTTAAAAGACACACAGTAGAGGATGTAATAAATGAATGTAATCTATTTTCATTAAAGAGGGCAAGACAACCACCGACCTTCCGCGATCATGCTGGAGGCGAAAGTAATACTGATATCTCTCTGGCAAATGTTGTCTCCTTATCACAAATAATTAAGTGGGAAGTCATGGACGGGGTCACACACAGCGATCGCAATGCCATCATCACTCTCACAGGCAGTTCGACAAACATTCATAATACTCACACACAACAACAGCAGTAAGTTTTTGGCAGGGCACACTGGAGTAAATTAAGAAACGTAATAGAAGAATCGGTATTGAACACTATTCAAGGCAGTGTAGATTTCAAAACACATGTCTTGATAAAAGTCTTGCACAAACGGCTGCCATCCCACTGGCCAGCGCCAGGCGGAAGCATCAACGACCTTGGACAGCTGAACTCACAAGATTATCTTATAATTAAAGTTTTTCCTGAGACATTTGAGTCTCATCTTTAGCTGCGCTAATGACGAGACTTAAATGTCTAAGGAAAAACTTTAATTATAATATCAATAAGGACTTTCACATTATGTCCAACGCTGGGATGCTACTCCATTGCGGGAGAGCCCTGACAATAGTGACAATTTAGAGGGAAAATAAGCTGAAGGCATGAATTGAAGTTTGTGCTGGGAAGGGCAATCGACTTGGGTAATTCGGGCAGCGTTTTTGACCATAGTGCTGCACTGCTGTAATGATTAGCATTTTTGCTTAGTAAGCAAGATGACGTGGGTTCGAGTCCCGCTCGTGGCACAAATTTTAATTTATTCTTTCTGCATCCATCATTATCGCTGATAAGATTACGAAAAGACTCGTAGCACAAGAGGAAGTACTATCAGAGTTCTATGTCAGTGCAAGAACGACAGCTGAGGCTAGATCAATATTGGGATGCAAAAGAGAAGAACAAAAATGAACTCTGCAAAACCAGACAAAAATATTGGACCGGCTTCGTTAAAAAGAATTTACGAAAAGACATGTGGGGACAACCATTTAATAACTGATCTCGTTGAAACCGCGATGGTACCGTCAACTTTAAGCCGGACGGACGAAACTATGGCAAGTGGTTGGAAATGTTCTCTAAAACAAACTCCTGCCAGATGACACACACACAGAGGATGAATGACATCACAATGGCCAACGTGACGAAATGAAAAACCCATACTTAAATGAGGGTATCACCCTCCCCTTTGTAATGCCACTTCCTCGGACGAGAAAATTCGGAAGGACGACGGTTCAATCCCGCGTCCGGCCATCCTGATTTAGGTTTTCCGTGATTTCCCTAAATCACTCCAGGCAAATGCCGGGATGGTTCCTCTGAAAGGGCACGGCCGACTTCCTTCCCCATCCTTCCCTAATCCGATGAGACCGATGACCACGCTGTCTGGTCTCCTTCCCCAAACCAACCAACCAACCATCGGACGAGAAATGAAAATTAAAAATTAGCTCTAAAATTCCCAAAAATGTCCACAAAACAAGTTCCAAATTCCATGAAAAACGAACAAGCAAACAAATTTAGAGTTAACACTATTATTTGGATATTAACCAGTAATTGAATCACGAATGTAATACTTAGTAATTTATTAAAATACGAAAGAAAGATAGGATTCCAGTAAAATCAAATTAAAAATGCAGAATCATAGTAAATCACGAAATCATTATAATCAAAAATCGCAAAGTAGAACCAACGTTCCCAAAGAATACTCCTTGTCAGTACTCTTTGAGATTCGTGAGTAATGGCTAAGGATAATTCAATCCATTATCACTACGTTACAGCCGAAGCAGGTCATACTTTTGAATTCTCATATATGTAGGCGCAAGTAGATTGTTTTTTCAGGATTGATTATTGCGATCTATGATGACGCAGTGAAACGATACTTTGACTTCAAATATTACGTTATTTAGAATTCAGATAGAGGATTTGCATGTATCAGACAGAAGTGACTTGTAACTAGATAACCTGAAGTTAACACTATTTAGGAATTGAACACAGATAGACAATTTCATTCGTAGTAACTAATGGACTACGGAACTTGGCGATAGTTAAGAAGCATATCATTTATAATTCCCCCCAACACCTGGGAAAGCTTCTTCCTCACGGCTCTGTTGGGAAGTGACTAATACTGTGTAGTAAACCAGCATATCGTGTCAATTCACGCATTTATCATCCAAGTTCTACAATATTATTTATAGAGATAAGGCGGTGCGATATTATTTGACTGAAGCGCTCGGCGCTTCTATAGAAACTCCTTGACGTTAGGAATTAATAACACTGTTACGACTGATTATAGATTTGAGATAACGACTAGTCTACAGGGAATTTGGCGTCGCTGGAACTAATTTGAACTTATCATTAATATTTAAATAGCAACTGATAAACCATCAATTATAAACGATTTAATTACATTTGGTGAAGTAAATATCTCGCACAAGTCGCGAGTTTAGTTCAACAATGTTCTGTTTGTAATGTCGATACCGATACATACGAAATAACAATCTCATTACTCTACCGCTGAGTGTGAGCCAAGACCGGAGATCCGAAGGACGTTACACCTTCTCGCAGGAAGAAGTAGCTTTAGCCGTAGATAAGGATACAAAGGCGCCATGCCCCTATGGGATATACACAGAAACATCGAAGAACGCCAGTACAATGATCACCCCATATCTGAATGTACAAGGAAGAGTCCCTACACTCTGGAAAACGGCAAACGCAGTTGTTATTATAACATCTGAAGACAGGGATCCGACAGACCCGAAAACTTAGACCTTTCTGTCTCCGGAACACACTTGCCAAGGTGAAGCAGAGGCTCCTATGTGATGGATTACAGGCGCATGGGTGCCTTTTCGACCTAATACCCCACCAATATGGATTTAGAGAACGTAAATCAATAGATGACGCCATAAACTGCGCCTTAAAAATAGTGGGCAACACGATAGAGAAATATGCAGTCTCTGTACTTACTGGTATTGTCAGAGCCTTTAATAACCTTTGGAGGCCGTCACTGTTTGCTAGGCTAAGGGAAATTCGATTGCCTACTGCCCTGTATTCCAGCTTTATGGACTACTGCAGAGAACTAATTGTAGAATGGAATGCAGGGACACAGAAGGTGGTTAAGAGAATAGCCAAGGGTTGCCCACAGGAATAAATCTGCGGGCCGATTGTGTGGGATGTAGCAATTGAGCCCCGTTTGGTCATTTTGGATAGGTACACTCGTACAGAGGGTGTCGTCGCCTATGCGGACGAGCTTTTGGTTGTAGTTTCTGCACGGTCCAGACTGTAACTAGACAACAAATGTACACAAACATTGCAGACGATCAGTTACTGGTGTAATCATAAAAAATTGAAAATAGCAGGAAAACAGTTCACTTGTTGCCTTAGGACATATTATTGAGAAATCAAGCACAAAACTGAATAGCGTAAAGATACAAAGGAAGCAGGTTTCAAGATACTTACGACTTTATTTAGATTGACGGCTCTCCTTCAATGAACACACAAAACTGACTGTAGACAATGCCGCTAAAATCAAGCATAAACTTGCGAGATTAAATTCAATACAGTTCCATCACTACTGACGCTGCGGACTTATCATACAGCGTGATTTGAATCCATTGCATGCTTCGCTTCTAGTGCCTGGGCGCATCGCCTATGCTTAGCAACCATCAGAACAATAGCCAGGAGAGGACAAAGAAGAATGCTACTTAGGATGTCCGGAGAGTTTAGCACAACACCAGTAGAGGCCCTGTATTTAGTCTTAGGAACACTTCCAATAGACAACACTATTCGTTATAGAGCTGCAAGGTGAACTAGAAACAATGTTTAAATAACAAGAGAAAAAATGCAAACCAAACAACATTTACACAAATGGAAAATAGACACGTGACAAAGAGAATGGTAGACATTAAATAAACGGCGTCGTGTCTTCTCCTCCTCTCCAAATATATCAGAGAGCTAAGACTAAACCATGTGGATCCTTGTCATGGCATGGTTCACTACGTGACTGGGCATGGTCCATACTGAACGTATCTACACCGTACGTGGCCAAGGCAAACCGTGATATGTACATGTGGCAATCGAGGAACACCTGAACATATTGTACTAAGCTGTAATTTACTTGACGACGCAAGACCTGCTGTGAGACACTACGACGTCAGCACAATTTTCCGTGATCCCGATAAACGGAATAGTCTGGTTGATGCAGTGTCAAGAACACTGCTTGAGTTACATAAAAATCAATATCCTACTGCCGGGACAAGCACACAGATAAAAAAACAAAACCACAACGCAACTCATGGCAAGACACAAGTTCCGACACAGGCACGGACACAGGAACAGATTGAAACAAAATGCTGATACAAACGTTTCAGAAGGGCTAAATTCATTGTGACACGCTTCATAAGATCCTACGACTGATCGAGACACATAAATTTGTATACGATGCATGTTTCCCTCTCTCGGCTCACAAACTTGTGACATGACTTGCCATGTATGTACTATGTGTGTACCGTTTTCATAAACTATCATTTATCTATAATCATATTGTATACATCCATATAAACGTAACATACAAACCTATTAACAATATGTGAAACATGTGTATTTAGTCTCAATTACTTTAATTCAATAAAATTATATTTTGAAATTTTGTGTCCTATATCTCAACAACACGAGATGTCTGACATTTTATACATTTTATCGATTTCCTTTTCAGTAACTTTATAGCATTAAAGTTACATTACTCACATGGAATCTCTACTACTTGTTCCATATTGTAGTATTTTTAACCATTTGCTGTTTTTAATTACTCGTATCTTTATCTAACAATTTATAAGACGACATTTGTATTTTGGTAAATCTCTGTTTCTGATCATTGTTGATATTGATATTGTAACGATATCCCTTATTGGAATTCTATATAGAGAAATTTTTGGTTATGTACAACTTATAGCTCTGAACAATTTTTTGCATTCAAAATTATACACAAGTAAATTTAGCTTAAATTAATTCTAAATATTTTTTAAATTTCATTTTCTATTTTTATTTCTATGCTTCAACATATTGATATTGATTTCATTAATTGTCTGGAATTCAAACATCACTTGCTGCATTAAATAGAATACAAACACACAGAGCAATAGCCACAGCAGAATAATAAGAAACAGGTCCGCCTCCTCGTAGCGGGGATGGACCGTGGCATGGCCGCTTGTCAAGCTAACATAACTTGTGAGCACCCATTGTGGCTAAGTGACCAATATGCTGTTTGACTTGTTACCTGTTTTAAGTAGCACACGACCCAACTTAGTAATCCAGGTGGTGGGCTACTCTGTAGTGTTTAATTGAAAAAAAACCAATAATTTCATTTGTTATAGAATTCCCCTTTCGTTGCTGTAATTTCTATGTGACCTTCGAGTGTACAGTGTTCATCCAAGTGTATACTGAAATATCGGTTGACGGATTGCCTTCCAGTTATCTCTTGATATATTTTAATCAAAGGATCTCTAAAAATTATCCCTTTCAGTAAAATATATGTCGATTATTGTGCAACTATCTTGAGATGCACCTACGAGTACCACTCGTGCAGTATTCCAAGTAGTTTGCCACATTAATTTTCTAGCATATCTCGCTCGTTGTCGTGCACTAAAAGTAACAAGACATCAGCATATCCAACTTCTAACAACTACTGACTGCTTTGGGTAGTGGTCCTAACGCTGAAACTTAGAGACACCAAACAGAGACCTGAGTGCATCCTTTCGTAATGCCAGGTGGTTACGATTAACGTGTAGCTAATGACGGCGGTTCTGTATGGGATGTAATTATCGTATGGCAGCGGAACTTGGTAGATATGCTAATGGGTTTACCTGGAACCCATTTACGCTGCGAAAATATTAGTTACAATTTTGGCCACCCGGTGGAAATCTGACACGTGCGTTGTTTGTATGATTGTACGACTTCTGTGAAACTCTTTTATGTGAACGGCAATGAAATCTGGTTTTGCAGGACAGAGCGGATCAGGTTATGGTTGTGGAGGGGGCCGTAATCAGTTACTGTCGGTTGCACAAAACACACAAATTTTTATTTTTCTAAGAACCACTTAATTACACATTACCTTAAAAGGATCAAAATAAAACAATACTGCTGAACGCCTAGTTAAGAAAACTTGAGATACCTCCTGGGTTGAAGGTCCAAAACCACACCAAAAAGAACGGTTGAAGGTCTGATCACAGGTTGTAAAAAGTTGCTTTAAAGAGTACTCACGGCTGAAGGCCTTAAAAATATTTCACGTAAATACTCGGATGAAGGCCACACACAAGACATTAAACAACTCAGGGCTTAGGGCCTGGATAACAAGAATCCCAGAGCAAATTTTTAAAATGATTCGCTTTAAACAAATGGATCTTCAAGTTTTAATTTAAGACGGCTGAAGGCCTTATATTAAAGATATTTCCAATGAAAGCTTGGGTGAAGGCCACACACTGGACATTGAACAACTCAGGGTTTAAGGCCTGGATAGCAAGAATTTTAGATAGAACAAACTTTGACAATTTAGTTTTTAAAGAAATCAGTCTTCAAATTTTAATTTAAGTTGGCTGAAAGCCTTATTTCAACATAAAAAAAACTAAATTAATAGTCGGCTGGAGGCCTCGCACATGACTTCAGACTAAAATGAAAACCACAATCTGAAACCAACAGAACAGTGGCGCTCAGACGTGTTCCAAGGGTCGGCCTGAGGAGGTAGCTCTAACGTAAGGTGAGGTGAGACAGGCAGCCAAGAGTAAGGTTAAATAATCGGATGGCAACCCGACACAGGGACAGCTGAAGGACCAACCAACAACCTAATCAGTTCCCTTCCATCCGACCAACGGCACGACAACGGAAGATACCAGCAGCACCACGTCTTCAAAACTGGCGTCTAAAAACAGCCAAGGCACAATAACCCCTCTACGAAGAAAAAATGAACTAAAACGCTGCCGAAGTACACGGCGAGGAAAAACACATTGCCGGAAAACTACGCTAACGACCAGGGCAGGTAACTGGGGCGTTAACGGCCACAAGGCAGAAAATGCCGCTGGTGCACTTCACTGATAAGTAACAACCAATGTAATAGTTAAAGACCATACAGGCAGACGGCTGCAAAATTTCGCCCACTCCAACACACCATACGTTGCTGCTAGCTGGAACGGCCCAGGAAGCAACAATTGGCAATGAAAGAAGAGATGTAACAACAGTTGATATTCAATAACAGGTTAACCGATCACGCAACTTCAGTGTCCAGGTTCGGTGGGCAACGAACTTTGTAGCTGTCGCAGTTAGCGCCTCACAATCCGACCGTGCATGCACGTCGCCAGCGTTCCCGACCTCATCACGCGCCGCGGGGGACTTCCTCGCTGCTCTGTCCCTGCCGAACACCACCACCACACGGAAATATAGCGGCCACACCAAAGATGGTACAGAAGTGCTAGTGTCGATAAGCGCTGCTGTTGCCACTGACAGAGGCAAGTCAGCAGCTCATTATGGTAGTAACCCAGGGAGAAATAAGACGCCACTCGATTGTGACAAAATGCCAAAGAACAAACGGCATCAACGTCAGCCGGCCACAGCTCAGGCAGCAATACAGTGCTGCATTGAAAGAGTATCGCCGACCGAGTGGTCTGAGGATAGGCCTGAAGTCATTAAATGATTTGAAGACGATGATAATGAAATTCTAAAACACGGGTGAGCTTGGTGTGGCACCTTAAAGAGGAAGGCGTTCTTTGCCGGTGGAAGTTGCTGGCGAGGTTGCTGTTGCTGTAACTGACCATGCAGCATGTACCTCGGGTAAGTGCTCATGAAGGGTCACGAGAATTGTCCATCCAATGGTCAACAGTACGGAATGTTTTGCTGTCTATTTTTCACTGGCATGAATATAAGATCCAGACTGTATAGAAACTGAAGCCACATGATCTGCAGCAACGTTCTGAATTTGCTCTTCGCTCTCTGACACGATAAAGTAAATGACATGTAGCCAGGCTATATTTTGTGGCAGTACGAGGTACATTTTACATTACAGGTTGCAGCGAAAACATAGAACTGCCGAATTTGGGGTTCTGTTAAAACACATGTTGCCACTGCACTCTTCATATGGGACTGCGGGATGTGGATTTATTCTTGGTAGGTTTTTCTTTGAAGACAATACTCCTAGAGGACCTGTCAGATGAATCGTGGCATCTGCATGTTATCGAGACCACCTTGTAGAGTATGTGATTCCTGCTTTGCAAGAACGAAGCTTATGAAGCCACTGTTTTTGTGCAAGATGGGGCACTATCTCATGTTGCTCGCCCAGTGAAAGATCTGCTTATATACAACGTTCCAAAAATGTGCAGTCTCCAGAGGTTTTCCAGATGCATGGCCTGCAAGATCACGTGACTTCAATCTTGTGACATTCGGCTCTGGGGATATCTAAAACAACACATTTACCAGGGACACTTTCTGTCTCTATTTGATTTGAAAGCCACTATACAGGAACACATTATCAGATTTCACTGATCACGTCACTTTAATCATGCCCGTATCTCATCAGCGTCTCCGTTGCTCATCTTGAACAAACTGAATATGAGGCAGTTAATAATAAAATCATCACTATTCCTTTCTCAATTGTTTGAACATTTCTGCCCATGTCCTGTTCCTAATCCATTACATTCGAAACATTTCTATATGTCTTTCTTTTATTCACAGCACCAAATTTGCACTTGGTGGCCGAAACTGGAACTAATTTTTTTCCAGCGTAATTCGGTTTCTCTTTAGTGCATTAGAATGTCCACCAAGTTTTGCTGTCATACGATAATTACAGCATATGCACGATATACGTCAGTTGCAGCTCTTTAATTATAACCACCCAGTTTAAAATACCAGGTACAAGTCTTCGTGTGACTTTAACCCATACCTGCCAAAGTGTGGTATCTCATACAGCGGGAAAATGTTGGAACTGGCTCCCCAAGGTCAGTTGTGGGGGAATGCTTCCATACTCCTCCCGCCCATCTTCCTTAATTTGGCAACCCTACTATGTTTTGCTGACGGTTGCATTGTCACATCTTTGTTTGTTGTTGGCACGTGTTACTGCCAAGTGTTAGGATATCCTACAGTGCACATCGTGAACTCTGCACCTGTTTTCTTCATCACAGCAAAGTGTAGTACAAAATGTGTTTGCTTCAATGTGAAAGGCTTAACTTTCCAATGTCTGATGAAATTGTTAACCAGTATGGATTCAGGTGTCAGTGACATAGATCAACAAATAGAAGAAAAATACGATGGTTTTACAACAGCCAGTGATTACAGTCCTGCCGTCGAACAAGAGCATCATTCAGAGGAAGAACTTGAGGGCACCTGTGATGGGGGTTTATCTGTTTCTCCAATAAATTAATTAAACTGTTAGGTAAAATCAAATGTGTTTAGAGTGGTAATAAGAGAAATATATACCCCAGCAATAAATGTCAATTTTGCAGATTATATTTTTGTACGCATCAAGTGGAAATTTCATGTATAAATTTAAACCATTCAATTTGTTTGTGGAAATTTGCTTGCTACAGAGATGGCATAATTTTTCAGAACGTAAAATTCGATTCTCTAACAGTCCATTTATGTGTACTGTTTAAAAAAAAACACACAAAGGTATGTAACTTTGTGTGATATAAAGTAAATGCTACAGGCTTTATTTAGTGCTATTAAATAAACAAGAAACATTTAAACAACGCTTAAATAACTGTAAAATATTACATAATCTAAAATTAAAAATTTCAAGTGATTTGTGCCGTAAATATCGATTAAAATATAGACCTCACCCCATAATATACAGCAGTCGGATGTATACAGCATTCGATGTTGGAAGAAATTTGTGAGATGATCTTCGGATCTAGCTCTATTGAATGGTTATGACGTCAGTGTCTACCTGAGAAACAATACAATCACGCTGCAGTCACCAGTAAATAGTCAGTTCTCTTCGATAAGGCGTACCAGTGTACTGAAATATGCCCGATACAAATGAGGATATTTAGATTATCCCTCGTTGATCAGTTACGATAAATAATTTCAGCACCACATGGAATACTATGATCTCTGTACAAGTAGATACGTTAAGGTTGATCATGTTTTGTCAGATTCTCGTATCTTTACTTTTTAGCGTTGGACAGAGTTTGATTTGATAATAACCATCAAGTGAAGAAATCAGTGTACAAAATTATTAGTGTCTATGGAACCTTTTACTGTAAGAAGGCGAAGGAGATCAGTTACTCTTCGAGGGTTTAAAGGGAGGTAACTGAAAACTGATTAATTGCTCCCTGACTTGGACTGTAACAATGTAACCGCTTGCGCAGTACTTAAAAATTAAGCGGATATAATTCTCACCCTTTCCGATAGCTTGCAGTCTTCAACTTTCCGATTTCACGGTTGAAACCTAAAAGGTATAGTAATTTTCTCCAGGTCAGCTCAACACATAAGCCCTCTATCTGCTGCATACCGATCTAAAGCGACACAGGTATTTTTTTCTAGATCGTAAAAATAACTCTAATCATGAAGTATGACTCTAGAAAATAACCCGTTCGTACCTCTCTCGCTAAGGTCAATCCCATTTGTGTGCTGCGACTAACGATTCCATCGAGAATCATCCTCAAATTATAGGCGTAATTGATTTTCAAACATATTAAATTCTTTTTCTCTCACTAAGCAGTTTATAAACATCCTATCCCCATCAGTATACGTATATTATGTGAACGAAGAAATGAAGATCTTAACCTTGAAAATGACACAAGGCCATTAAGGACCACTCGGACACACATGTTAGGACAAACTTACAGAACATCATCTGGGGGGAGCGGTTTAAACTGCAAACTGAACGTATAAATACTGTTACAGTACTATCAACACTGAAGAAACTAGATGGTACCGCCACAAGAGGCTGGAGATGCACAGCACAGTATCTCCTCAACAAACTACTCCCTGACGATGACCACACTCAGGACAATCAACTGCACACCGATCTTCGTAGACTACTTTATGACGATACGAAAACGAAGATATCACCATCCCATTTGCTCGTGAGGAAGCTGCACTGGCGTTATCCAAGATAAAGAACAAAAATGCTCCGGGCGCTGATGGCATCCACCCCGAAACCTTCAGACAAGTTTCTCCACTTATCGTACCATACCTGACAGAGTTACTGAATGATGATTTACGTGAAGGACGAATACCGAATATGTGGAATACAGCAAATGCAGTTATAATTAAGAAAGTGGAGGACAAACACCCGACTGATGATAAGACAAACGGACCAGTATTCCTCATTAACATTGTGGCAAAAGTATAGCTGAGATTGCTGTGCCACAGACTTCAGTCTCACTTGCAGCTCTTCGGCCTTAGTCCACATCAGTTTGGTTTTCGACCACATAAATCAATCGACGACGCATTAAATAGGGCCATAGAAATGCTACAGTCAATACATGACAAATACCCAGTAGCAATCGTAATTGAAGTAGCTGGTGCTTTCGACAACCTTTGGTGGCCGGCGCTGTTTGCAAGACATAGAGAGATAATAGTTCCACTTGCTCTATACAGCAACCTTAGCGATTATTGTGAAAACAGGATAGTGGAATGGAAGACTGGCAGCCAAAAAGTTATAAAGAGCATAACAAAGGGTCGTCCGCAAGGATTCATATACGGACTAATTTTCTGGGACATAGCCACAAAACCTCTACTGAATACACTAGAAGACAACGGGGTGATTACGTACGCTGATGACTTTCTGCTCATGGTATCTGCAAACTACAGCTCCCAATTAGGGGGGAAAGCAACGCGGCTCCTCGCGTTCATCGGTGAATGGTACACGAACAACAACCTCACAGTAGCAACAAACAAAACTGTTTACCCACTTCTAAGAGGTACGGTGAAAAATAAATCTAATTATAAAGATCATCAACATATCTATAAAAAGGAAAGCTGTGACAAGACACCTTGGCATTTATATTGAAGAACATTTACACTTTTACGAACATGCCAGCAATTAAACTTAAGCACAAACTTACAAGACTGAGCACTATAAGATACAGACTATCCCCTCAGACAATGAAGACATGTTTCACAGCACTCTTTGAGTCAATAAATTGTTTTGTAGCTAGTGGTTGGGCACATCGATTATGCTTTGGTACGCATGAAACCATTGAGAGGCGAGGCCAGGAGAGTGTTCTACTCAGCATTTCCGGGGCTTTCGGCACGACCTCGATTGAGGCACTGAGCGTGGTACTGGGAGGTGTCCCTATAGACATTACAATTCGCCACAGAGGAGCTGCATACTGGCTGAAGAGGGGAAGACGCGACAAAATTAAACAAGTGGAGAACTGATACAGGACAGACAGAATAGGACACAAATGATAAAGAAAGGGGAGTCTACTCTTTCTTCCCCAGCATACGAGATCAGATAAATCTGAAGTGCATAAATCCAACAAGCGGGATGGTGCACTTTCCTCACGGGCCATGGCCCGTATGCTATGCATCTCCACGGGTTTGTCCTAAAACCGACTTGCGCTTGTGCCTGTGCTGAGAACGGCACACCGGAACACTTAGTGCTCATCTGGCATGCCCTAAGACACATAAGGCCGTGTTTAGGAAACCAGGACATAGAACAATAAATACACAGACAAGATGACTGGAACTCTATAAACAACATCGCAGGCGAATTGTCGCGAGCACTGCATCCGGCATACAAACAGGAGAGACCACGAGCTAAAATAAGACAGGCTCCACATTCGACAGATCAGCATTACGTAGTAAACGACACAGACAACCACAGTCATGGAGTCGGATACCATATGACACACAGGTAGTGAAGACGAGATAAACATACAAGCATAGCAAAAGTAAGCAAAGGTTCTACAACACTAAATCGAATCAATCTGAAAGTGTCACTCTCTATGTAGCTGCTTGTAATGCGGTTTCATAGCATCTGATACAATCTGAAGATATGACATTTCTTCGTTTTTTCGCTGCATCAGGCGTGACTGGCTCGAAGTTTTACCGAGCCCTCGCACCTGATGTAGCTGACTATGACATTCTAAATCTACTTCCAATTTTCACTGTTACCTTAAGTTTGGAAACACAATATGTCCAAGTAATCAACACATTAAATTAAGTATCACCACTGTCAAGACAACAGATGTAATATATGTAACGATGCACGCAGAAGGTATAAAGGGAAGAATTGTCGCATCATATCTAAGTCCAATCGTCATCTCTTGTTTCTTCCATTAAATACACTTTTAATAAATTTAAAATATATCCAAAACCTATTATGTATCTTATTTATTATCGTTAGCTAAATTAGAAACAATTTTAAACAGAATTGAGTATATTATGTATATATGCTGCTACGTATTTTTTTTAATTTGTGCTTTCACAAAGTTTTCAACCGAAAAATGTACTAGTAAGAAAACTGAATTTGTGTGATATAACATATAAAATCACACAATGTACGACCTGCTACATAATAACAGGCAGCAGGTCTTTACTCGACAAATAAATAAATGAAAAATAAATAATAAATAAATCTCTGTCTTCCACTACAGTTTTTGCTCTCTACAGCTCCCTCTAGTACCATGGAAGTCATTCCCTGATGTCTTAACAACGTCCTATTATCCTGTCCCCTCTTCTTGTCAGTATTTCCAAGTATTCCTTTCCTCTCTGATTCGGCGCAGAACCTCCTCATTCCTTACCTTATCAGTACATTTTATTTTCAATATTCGTCTGCAGCTCCACGTCTCAAATGCTCCGATTGTCTTCTGTTCCGGTTTTCCCACAGTCCATGTTTCACTACCATACAATGCCGTGCTCCAGGCATACATTCTCAGAAATTTCTTCCCCAAACTAAGGCCTACGTTTAATACTAGTAGACTTCTGTTGGCTCTTTTTGGTAGTGCTAGTCTGCTTTTGATGTCCTCCTTGCTCCGTCCGTCATTGGTCATTTTGTTGCCGAAGTAGCGGAATTCATTAATTTCAACTACTGCGTAACCATCAGCCCTGACGTTTCTCGCTGTTCTCATTCCTGCTACTTCATACTACTTTTGTCTTTCTTCGAAGTAGTCTCAATCCGTATTCTGTACTCATTAGACTGTTCATTCTATTCAACAGATCATATAATTCTTCTTCACTTTTACTCAAAATAGCAGTGTCATCAGCATATTTTATCATTGATATCCTTGCACCTAGAATTTTATTTCCTCTCCGGAACCTTTCTTTTATTTCCATCATTGCTTCTTCGCTGTATAGATCGAACAATAATGACGAAAGACTATATTCCTGTCTTACACCCTTTTTAAAACGAGCTCTGCATTCTTTGTCGTTCACTCTTATTATTCCCTCTTGGCTCTTGTACGTATTGTATATTACTAGTCTCTCTCTATAGCTTACCCCTATTTTTCTCAGAAGTCCTATTATCTTGCACCATTTTAAATTGTCGGACTCTTTTTCCAGGTCGACAAATCTTTGTCTTGATTTTTCTTTAGTCTTGCTTTCATTATCAACCTCAACGTCATAATTGCTTCTGTGGTGCCTTTACCTTTCCTAAAGCCAAATTGATCTTCATCTAACAGATTCTCAATTAACGTTTCCATTCTTTAGTATATTATTCGTATCAGCAACTTGGATGCATGAGCTGTTAAGCTATGTGATGATTCTCGCACTTGTCAGGTCTTGCCGACCTCGGAATTATGTAGATGATATTTTTCCGAAAGTCAGGTGGTATGTCGTCACACTCATACATTCTACACACCAACGTGAATAGTCGTTTTGTTGCCACTTCCACCAATGATTTTAGAAAATCTGCTGGAATGTTATCTATTCCTTCTGTCTTATTTGATCTTAAGTCCTCGAAAGCTCTTTTAAATCCTGATTCTAATACTGGATCCCCCACCTCTTCTAAATCGACTCCTGTGTCTTCTTCTATCACATCATACAAATCTTCTCACCGTTATTATATAGAGGATTAACAATAGCTTATTTTAATATGTCTGGAAAAATTCCTTGTGCCAATGATGCATTACATATATTACTAAGTACATTATTTATTAAGCTAGAATAACTTTGAAAATTCTGTTTCAAATTGTAACACCATATCAGTTTTAGTTTTTCAGAATTTTTGTAACTCCGTTATCTTCAGTGAAGTGTATTGGTGGTTAAACTTTTGTCGAATGATGTTGTTAATATACGATATTGCCTTTTCAAATAAACTGTTTAATTTTATGATTCTGCTATGTTTAGAATGCGATTGTTACAAGTACTTGCAAGTTGTGAATTATAATTGCAAATTTGTCATTTAGTTTGGTCGTTGTGGTATCGTGCAGAATGACAGGTTGTCCTGCCTCCCTTTTACAATACCCATATAGTTTTTATCTCCCTACTTACATTTTTAATTTCTATCAGAGTATACATGTTTCTGGACATTTTAATAAATTTCCTTAAATATTACAGTAATTTTGTAGTATGGAAGTAATGTCGGATCTTGACTTGTGGCATTTATGCAAACATCTCTTTCCCTCTTACAAAACATTTTAATCCTTGGTTTACTTTTTTTCTAATGGACTTTCTCGGAGGTTTTTTGGAAAAATACTTTCAAATATCCTTATAAATTTTACAGTGAAATTTATTGAATTTTACATTAGCATCTCTTTGTATATATACCGTATACTGCAACATTTCTTTTACTTTTTCTTAAAACACTACATCCTGTTATTGTAATAACCCTTACTGCTTTGTATGATTATGCCTCAGAGCTGTAAACTGCTACATCATTTACTTACATTAACTTGTATCATGAACAAATAGTCCATTAACACTTTGGTACACATAAATTGTTTCAAACTGAATACCACCTTCAAAAAAGTTTATCTTACTCCATATGAGTTGGAAGGATGATAGTTCAACTCTTCCAGACCCACTGGCTACAACTGTGTACACTAATTTTTACTGTCTTTTAGTTGTAGCAGAAGTATTTTTCCACAGTGGAAACCTCACTTATACATTTGTCAATGTTCAATCTTTTTATCATGTACAGTTGCTGCCAACAGTTAAGACTTCCCTATAAAAATATCAACACGTCAATGTAGCAGTGTGCAGCAGCTTGTAACTGCCAGATACATGGAAAAGGTTGTAAGATATCCCACAAATAACTGAGATGCTAGGTGCAAATGTTGTTTTATATTTGTGGTACGTGAAGTTCAAAATTCAAATACCAGTCAACCAAAGTAGTCGTAGTTCGGCGCAGCGCTACAAAATTCTTGAGAAAATCAGAAGAAAAGATGGAAAATAAACACTTATGGAATTTATTTACTGATTGTGAATTCTTTGTCCCCAGGGGCTCAGCATTCCTTTGCTGGGTACGGGCTTGCCGACCCCGGGGTTCCTGAGCTGGGGACTGGTAAGCGCCGCCCGTCCCCTGTCACCGTAACCTCTGAGCATACTTCAGCGACCACCGTGCGGCGCGGCGGTGGAACGTTGTGTGTCTTAGGGAATGGGGATCTTGGCTTGACCGCCCGGATCGTGAGGATGGAATAAACCTCTATAAAAAAAAACCTCAATCTCAAGGTGTGCTGCGCGCTGATGAGATGCATGGCTGTTGAGGTGGAACAGTCGATAGCGGGCAACCTCTGGGGAACCTGCCGCACCTCAGTTGTATAAGGCTTACCCAGGCACGCGGGGCTCTGTCTAGGTGGACTTCTAGTTCCCTAGCTGCTCGTGGGACCGCAATGGATCCTTCGAAATCCTCTTTTCTTCCTCCCAGCGGAAAGGGTGGGCCGCTGGAAGGTTCTAACACCCAGTCTCTTAAGAGGGCCTGTGCAGTCAGTCCCCCTGACTCCGGCGCTTCTTTAACAAGTCCAGTCTTAGGTAACAGAATGCATTCTGGTAATCCGAATGTGTTTCTCATTGTGAAACGGAAGGAGGGTAGTTTTGAGAAGGTTTCGCCCTTCTATATACAAAAGGGTCTGGAGGGCATCTGTGGCTCCTTAAAATCAGTGAAGCGTTTGCGTAATGGGACCTTGCTCGTGGAAACTTCCACTTCCAAGCAAGCCACTAACCTGCAAGCTGCTAAATGCCTTGGGGAGTATGCCATAGACACTGAACTGCACAGCACCTTGAATTATAGCAAAGGTGTGGTGACGTGCCGGGATCTAGTTGATATTCCCAAGGAAGAATTGCAACGTGAGTGGGCTCCAGAAGGTATCGTTGACGCCCAACACATCATGAACAGGGTTCATGGCACTCTTGTCGAATCCGACTCCTTTATTCTAACCTTCAGTGGCACAAAACTTCCTGAACATGTTAAAGCTGGCTTCCTTCGCCTTAGTGTGAGGCCTTATTTCCCGGCCCCGATGCGCTGTTTCAAATGCCAGCGTTTTGGGCATACCACCCTCGGCTGTAAAGGCGAAGCGACTTGTGGAAACTGTGGTCAGGCTGCTCATGAAGTAGTTGGTTGCTCGTCTCCGGCTAAATGTATTAATTGCTCTGGGAACCACCCTGTTTGGAGTCGGGACTGCCGCATATTTTTAGAGGAACGCAAGGTCCAGGAAATAAAAACGACCAAGTGTATCCCCTATGGTGAGGCCAAGAAGATTTATAAGTCGATGCAACCTCCCACATTTGCTACATCTTTTGCATCCCTGGTACAGAAGCCTACTCCAAAAGTCGATGCCTCGACGCAGACTGAGGTGGTGAGTGTTGGCACTAACACCTTCAGCTGTCAGTGCACTTGCACCGCAGCCGGTGTTTCAGAGCCAGTAGCCCCTACTCGAACGGCAGACAAAGGTAGAGTGGCGAACTTGGTCCGGCCCCTCGCGCCTCCAACAGCTGAGGTTGTCCCCAAGCCCAGTGCGCCAATTACCACTCCCACATCAGCTCCCTCAGAGTCCACCAAACCACAGAAAGCTACTGTACAGCAGCAACAGCGGGTAAAATCCCGTGGTAAACCATCTGGCCATGCGGATGTTGTTTTACGCGAGGCTTCATCTGACTCTTTCCCAGAGTTGATGGAATACGATGCATGTGTGG
This sequence comes from Schistocerca serialis cubense, assembly GCF_023864345.2. NCBI lineage: Eukaryota > Metazoa > Arthropoda > Insecta > Orthoptera > Acrididae > Schistocerca > Schistocerca serialis. The sequence goes on from NC_064639.1 coordinate 168,720,354, forward strand.
GGCACTCATCTCGTCCCACGCCTGCCCCTCCACCTGCTGCGGTCTCCCCGCCCCGTCGGAGAGACAGGATGAAAGTTCTACCCCCAACATAGATGGTTCCCATACTCCAGTGCAACTCGCAAGGGTTCAGGACGCATGTGGAGGAACTTCGTCTACTTTCTCAGGGTAGACCACTGTGTCTCTGTCTCCAGGAGACGTATTTCCATCCATCGTACTCCCCTGAGATACGAGGCTATACACTCCACAAAAAGGACGACCTGCGTGGAGAGAGAGCTAGAGGAGGCGTAGGTATTTTCGTCAGGACACTCTACCTCTCCTCGCCTCTCTCACTTACGACGACTCTACAGGCTGTCGCTGTGTCCGTGCACGTGCGTCATCCATTGACTGTATGTTCCCTTTACTTGCCCCCACATGATGCTCTTGATGAAGCGGCCCTCACCGACCTTCTTACACAGCTCCCCCAGCCATTCATTATTTGTGGTGATTTTAATGCCCACAATGTGCTTTGGGGCTCTGCGATTACCTGCCCCAGGGGTAGAGCAATTGAGCGGCTTCTCCTGTCATCCTGTGCCTACTTGCTCAATGGAGGACAGAGTACTCATTTCTGCACGGCGACTAGGTCGTTCTCTGCCAATGATCTCTCGCTTTGCTCTCCAGCTCTTGCCGCCAGTGCTCACTGGGAAGTGGTCGCTGACTTGCACGGCAGTGATCATTTCCCCATCTAGATTCACCTGCCAGATGGCGTGCGCCCCGAACGGAGACCACCACGATGGGTGCTCAGTGGCGCTGACTGGACACTTTATAGCCAGTTGGTCCAATTCGAACACTGTGTGAATGTTGAGATGTGGGTGGATCATATTACCCACACGGTCCACCACGCCGCTGCAGCATCCATTCCACAGTCCACAGGCCACCGGAAAAGGCCACCTGTTCCTTGGTGGAGTGCCGACTGCCGCTCTGCAATCAGGACCAGGCGTGCGGCTCTGCGTCGGTTCAAGTGTCGGCCGACTGCTGAGAATCTTGCAGCCTTTCGGGTGGCGAGGGCAAGATGTCGCCGCATTATTCGTGAGAGCAAGAAGAGGTCGTGGCAAACGTTCCTGTACACCATTAATCGTTCCACCAAAAGTTCCATTGTGTGGGAGACCATCCGGCGAATTTCTGGCAGAGGAGGGAGGTGCCCCATTGCTGCTGTAATGACTAACGGCACTCTCCACACAGATCCGCGAGACATTGCCCAGACTTTGGCGGCGTATTTTGCCACAGTTACTGCAACAACCAGTCAGGATCCAGGTTTCCAGCGCCATAGAGCGGTTGCTGAGAGATGTAATCTGAACTTCCAGTCCACCTCTCATGAAGTTTACAACTGCCCATTTTCTATATGGGAGCAGATTCTGCATTGTCTGGAGCTCGTGACACATCCCCTGGTCACGACAGGATCCATTACAGTATGCTATGGCACCTCACAATGCGCAACAGAGAACTCCTCCTCGCACTTTTTAATGACATTTGGGCGTCGGGTCACTTTCCTGACACGTGGCGTGAGGCAGTTTTAATCCCTTTTTTAAAACCTGGGAAAGACCGCACGAGCCCAAGTAGCTACCGTAGTATTGCCCTCACTAGTTGGATCGGGAAGACCTTGGAGCGGATGGTCAACCGCCGCCTTGTCTGGATGTTAGAATCTCGGCAACTCCTTAGTCGCTTTCAGTGTGGGTTCAGGAGGTTTTGTTCCACCTTCGATAACCTTGCCCTCCTGGAGGCGGCTATACAACAAGCTTTCCTAAACCGTCATCACCTTCTAGGTGTATTTTTCGACATCGAGAAGGCCTACGATACCACTTGGAGGCGTCTCATCCTGGCGCAGCTTCACGAATGGGGTTTTCGTGGTTGTCTTCCTCTTTTTATTCAGTCTTTCCTCTCGCCACGATATTTTAGATACCGAATTGGTGACGTCCTGTCTGATCGCTTTGAGCAGGAGAATGGTGTCCCTCAGGGTAGCGTTTTAAGTGTGACTCTGTTTGCCATCGCTATTAATAGCATTACGTCCATAGTGAAAAGTCCTGTCCAGTGTTCTTTGTTTGTGGATGATTTCTCTTTGTTCTGCTCTTCTTCAAGCCTTCCAACGACAACTCGTCCGTTGCAACTTACGATTAGGCGTTTGGATGACTGGGCGCAGAAGAGTGGATTTAAGTTTTCCACCGAGAAGTCTGTATATGTTCTTTTTAACCGTTCTCGTTCGATTTTAACCTTTCCTGAGTTGCGCTTGAGGGACACTATTCTTACTTTTAAAGACACGGTGAGATTTCTGGGTCTCCTTTTTGACTCGAGGCTGACGTGGTTACCTCATCTTAAAGACCTGAAACGGCGGTCGCTTCAGGCTTTAAGTCTTTTAAAATGTCTTAGCCACAGTACATGGGGAGCTGACAGGACTTGTCTGCTCCAGTTTTACAGGGCGTTTGTGCGATCTCGGCTCGATTATGGGTGCACGGTGTATGGGTCTGCGAGGCCTACTTACTTAAAGATGTTGGACGTTGTGCACCATGAAGGGCTTCGGTTGGCCACTGGGGCATTCCGAACTAGTCCCATACCAAGCCTCTGTGCAGAGGCAGGTGAACCGCCACTTCATATGCGGCGACAGCTACTTACGGTACGCCAGGCGTATAAAACTTTTTCCACACCCTACACACCTGCATACCATACCGTTGCTCAGCCTCCTCTGGCACGGTTATTTCATAACCGGCAACGTGCGACGCAGCCCTATGGGATTCGCGCACAGGATTGCCTCGCTGCGATGTCTGTGGCTGTCTTCGTGTTTTACGTCGCGGTTGGAGCAGATCTCCACCTTGGCTCCTCCGGCGTCCCAAACTTATTTTAGATTTGACTCGTTTTAAGAAAGCTGGCACACCAGATTTTACGTTCCAATCTCTGTTTTTTAACATTTTAGATGTGCATCACGGTTTCACTGTCGTTTATACTGATGGCTCGAAACAGGAGACTTTCCTTGGCTGTTCTGTGGTGTTCCCTGATCGTGTCACCCGGATTCGCCTCCCTGCTGCAGAGCCTATACCCGACTGAGGAGATGGTCCAGTTGATACATGACCAACTGTACTTGCTCCAACAGCGGGGTAAAGAGGTATCCTTCTGCTGGGTGCCTGGTCATGTCGGCATATGGGGCAATGAACAGGCTGATCGGGCTGCCAAGGAGGCCTGCAGAGAGCAGGATGTGGTCCAGTGTCCTATCCCCTTGCAGTCAGTCATCGCTGCACTCCACAGGAAGTGCATGGAGTTGTGGGAGGACGAATGGCTGGCGGTGACGGCCAATAAACTGCGGTCGGTAAAGTCAACCACTCGGCCGTGGCGTTCCTCCTGCCGGTTGCTCAGGCGGGAAGAGGTGGCCCTCACACGTCTGCGGATTGGGCACTGTCCTGTGACGCATAGCTATTTATTACGGCGGGAGGATCCTCCGTTTTGTGACGCTTGTGGTGTGCACATCTCTGTCCGGCACATTTTAACCGACTGCATTTTATACCGTGATGCACGGGCAGAAGCACAAGTTGATGGGGATCTGCCATGTGTTTTAGCTGACGATGAGACGTGTGTGTCTAGGGTTTTTAAGTTTTGTGATGTGTCTGGACTCTGGCCTAAACTTTTAGGCTGGAGGTTTTAGTGTATTGCAGAGTGGCTGACTCCTCCCTTTTTTCCTTGTGGTCAGCCAGTCACTTCCATCTGCTACATTGTTATAGCTCCCTCTACCATTTTCTTCCTGTGTTGTCCATGTTTTACTGCTGACGCCCTGCTTCATCCCACGCTTCGGTGTGGGTGAGCACATATTTTTCAATGGTTTTTCCCCTTGTTTTATGTTCCGTTTTCTGTAACTGTTCTGAGTGTTTTTCTTGACACCCGTCTCACTATGTTACTGATCGGGCGCTGAAGACCTTGCTGTCGTGCGCCCCCAACACCCCTCTACTACTACTACTGTGAATTCTTTGACTGCAGTTGAAACATTTCCAAGAATAATAAAATATGTGAAGTTAAAAAAAGAACTTACGGTATTGATTCACTGATTGTGAATTTTTTGACGTCAGCTGTATTGGATATAGATATACTACCTGTTCGTGAGAGATGATTTTTGCAGTTATTTCACGCAGTGTTGCTTGTCTTTTATCACTGATGTAGTAACCAAAACCAACTACGGGAACGCCTTGGGCTGCGCATCGGAGCCGCCAGGCGGGGAAGCCGCCGGCGGTGGAGTATGCACCACCGGGTAAACACAAGGATGAGTGGGACAACAGGCCAACGACAACTGACAACAACCGACCACGACCGACTATGACCGACACAACAAGGAAGTGATAAACAACGGAGGCTTGTGGAAACCACAATACCCACAGTAAATCCACTCGGAACCAGAGCCGGGCAAACGTCAACAACGAGCAACGACCAGAACGCAGTACCTCTGAGATAGAAACGCAGTCCAGAGCGAGTACCAGGCTGACTGGACTAGGTTTCTTTTTTTCTTTATTGTGATTTCATGCCCTTGCCCCATATGGGCAGGGGAGGGCTGTCAGCAGCACAATTCGCCGCTCTTCAGCCGAGTGACATGACAACTAAAACAAGAATAAAATAATACATACATAAGGAGGTAAAAAAGGGGAACATAAAACAGAGCAAGGGGAGAAAATGGAGGTAAAAAGACACTGACATGTAGACGTTCATTGGGGACAGTTAAAAAAGTCACCAGAAAGTAAAAAAAAAAAACACAGTTGGCGATTCTTAAAACACGGAGAAGACACTGGATGCGCATGCACAGGATAAAAGTTGGCCACAGTATTAAAAACACTCCGAAACAACACACTTAAAACCCACTGGGAGCGCACACGACGAAGAATGAAACTACCAGGCGGGACCTGCGGAGGGAAAGGTCAGAGAGGATGGAAAAGGAGGGGAGAGCATGGGGCAGCTGGGGAAGCGGCGGGATGAAGAGAGGAGGGGCAACCGTGGGTTCACGAAGAGGCAGGAGACACATGGGGCAGGAGAGGAAAAGGGAAGACAGGGCAGGGAGCGCAGAGACACTGAAAGAAGGCACAAGAGATGGACGGGGAGTAGGAGGGGAAATCCGCTGAGAAGGAGGGAGGGGGAGGAGAGGGAGCCCTGAGGAGGAGGCAGGAAGAGGGGGTTAGAGTTGGTAGGAAGGGTAGATGTCAGGGCGAAGCTCATCATCTGGGAGTGGTAGACGGTGGAAGTTGTGTTGGGAAAGGAGATGGAGGGTGTGGAGATGGAGAGAGGGAGGGACACAGCGGTAAAGGCGCGGCAACTGGTTGGGAGTGGAGAGGAAGGGAGACACCAGGGGGTGAGGGGGATCAAGGCGGCGGACAATATATAGTGTGCGGATGTGTTCAAGGAAAAGGAGAAGGTGGGGGAAGGGGATGAGGTCATAGAGGATGCGCGTGGGGGATGGAAGGCGGATGCGGAAGGCGAGGCGGAGTGCATGGCGTTCAAGGATTTGGAGGGCTTTATAGAACTGGGGAGGGGCGGAAATCCAAGCGATGCTGGCATAACAAAGGATGGGGCGGATCATGGATTTGTAGGTGTGAAGGATGGTGGAGGGATTCAGACCCCACGTCCGGCCGGACAGGAGTTTCAGGAGGCGGAGGCGGTTGTGAGCTTTGTTTTGGATGGTAAGGAGATGGGGAGTCCAGGTGAGGTGGCAGTCGAGTGTGAGGCCAAGGTATTTGAGGGTAGGAGTGAGGTGGATAGGACGGCCGTAAATGGTGAGGTAGAAATCATGGAGGCGGAAGGAGCAGGTGGTGCGGCCTATGATGATCGCCTGGGTCTTGGAGGGATTAACACGGAGGAACCACTGGTTGCACCAAGCGGTGAATTGGTCAAGGTGGGTTTGGAGGGTACGTTGGGACCGTTGAAGGGTAGGATAAAGGGCTAGGAAGGCGGTGTCATCAGCGAACTGGAGAAGATGAACAGGAGGGGGAGGTTTGGGCATATCAGCAGTGTACAGGAGATAGAGGAGAGGGGAAAGGACAGAACCTTGGGGCACGCCGGCAGAGGGGTAGAAAGTACGGGACTTGGAATTGTGGATAGTCACATAGGAGGGACGATGGGAGAGGAAGGAAGCAACGAGACGGACGAAGTTGATGGGGAGAACATAGGTCTGGAGTTTGAAAAGGAGCCCGGGATGCCAGACACGGTCACAGGCATTCTGGAGATCAAGGGAAACAAAGATAGCAGAGCGACGGGAGTTAAGTTGGAGGGAAAGAAGATGGGTAAGGTTAAGGAGCTGGTCGTCAGCAGAGAAGGAAGGCCGGAAGCCACATTGGGTAAGATGAAGGTGGTGGTGCTGGTTAAGATGGCGGTGGATACGGCGAGAGAGGATGGCCTCAAAGACCTTACTGAACACGGAGGTGAGGCAGATGGGACGATAGGAAGAGGAAGCAGAGGGGGGTTTGTTAGGCTTAGGGAACAGCAGGACACGGGAAGTCTTCCACAGGTCAGGGTAAAATCCAGTGGAGGGGAGGACATTGTACAGCGTAGCAAGGACAGACAGGAAGGATGGAGGGGATTCCTTGAGGTGACGGTAGGTGATGCCATCATGACCAGGGGCGGTGTTTCGTTTGGAGCGGAGGACGAGTGTGATGTCTTGCATGGTGATGGGAGTGTTGATGTCGGAGGGGGGTAGCCGATCCAAGTACTGGAAGCTAGGGGCGAGCGGAGGGACAGAGGTGTCAGTGCGGTCAAGGACAGTGGGGAAGAGGGAGTAATCAAAATAGAGATCGTCAGGAATGGAGAAGACCTCGGACAGGTGGGAAGCAAAATGGTTAGCCTTACTGAGGTTGTCAGGAAAGGGTCGATCGTCATGGAGGATGGGGTAATGCGGGGTGGGATGGCTACCAGTAAGGCGGTGGAAGGCTGACCAGTACTTGGAGGAGTTGACAGGGAGGGTGGAGTTGAGGCGTGTGCATGTCTGACGCCAGTCCCGGCGTTTCTTTGCTGTAAGGAGGTTCCAGATATGTCGCTGTAATTGCCGGTGGCGGGTGAGAGTATCCCAGTCACGAGTGCGGAGGAAGGAGCGGTAGAGCCTGCGGGATTCACGCAGAAGAAGGACGGCCTGTGGAGGAAGCGTAGGGCGGTGAGGGTGGATGAGTTTGGTAGGGACATGAGCCTCCACAGCGTCAGTGATGGTCTTCTGAAGGAAGGAAGAGGCATGGGTGATGTCATCAGGGTGGTGGAAAGTGAGGGGGTGGCTTTCAACCTGTAAGGCAATGGATTCCCGGTAGGCATCCCAATTGGCATGGTGGTAGTCATGGACAGATTTTGGAGGGGCAGGTGGGCAGGTGGCTGCAGTGGCAGGACGGGTAGAGGAGATGGTGAGAAGGACAGGGAGATGGTCACTACCGACGGGATCGAGGACATCAACGGCAATGCGACCAAGGAGGTTGGGGGAAGCGAGGATAACATCGGGGGTGGAGTTACTTTCAGGACGGGTGTGCTGTGGTAGAGGAACAAGGTCACCATGGAGGGTGGCAAGGAACTGATGCCACCGCCGAAGGGTGGCAGGGTCACGGCTGTGGATGTTGAGGTCAGCGGCGATCACATAGGTGGAGAAGGTACGGTCAACATGGGAGAGGAGCTGCGGGGCGAATATAGATAGTGGCACAGGTGACGGTGAGGGAGGGAAAAAAGAGGCTGAGGAGAAGGTGTTCGGTTGGGTCATTGAGGAGGGGTTGTGGCCGGACAGGGAGATGCCGGAGGTGGCCGATAGCGACCCCGCCTCAAGCTAGGGGAAGGGGATTGTCAGTGCGGTGAAGGAGATAAGGGGAGATGCGGACCACATGGTGGGGTTGGAGGAAGGTTTCATTAAGGATGAAGGAGTCAACCTGGTGCTGGGAGAGGGTATGCATGAAGAGGTATTTGTTTGCAGGGAGGGAGCGAATGTTGAGGTAGAGGAGACGATATTGTTGACGAGCCATGGGGTTGGGTGTGGGAAGGGTGTGGGAAGGGTGTGGGAAGGGGAGAGAGGGGCTTAAACGAGGGTGTCTAGGCGGGTGAAGGTAAAGTGGGCCTGGTTGTGGGAGTACGTGGCGTAGGTGTTTAAGTGGAAAATAGAGCGGGCAGCGAGGGAAATCTGCTGGAGTGTGTGGGGGCGCTGGAAGGGGTGGATGTTCTGCAGGACGACGGTGAGGAACCGGATGATGTCTTCTGCCGTAGGGGGAGGGCGGAGGGAATTGTTAGGGTGGGACTGGACTAGGGCAGAGCGGGTCCCTATATACGAAACCGGAGGGAGCGGCTATTGGCCGCTGTCTGCACGTGGCTTAGCGGTGGCGCCCTCGCTGCGTGAGAGCCGCTGCGCGGAATAGCCGCCGCGGAGGCGGAGCCCTCTATGGGCTGACCACGTCCATTTGTTCTGGCGCGTGTTCGACTTCCGCAGCGGAAGGTACTAGAATTGACAACTCTACACAAATGCCACAGCTCTCGAACGTTTACGTGATGGCCGTCGACCAATGCGTTGTCAGTGATGAGAGGAAATATCTGAAACATGGTAATCTCGGCACATACTTCACACTGTGAATCTCGCTATAGTGAATTCCCTAATGATCTACGAAGTAGAATGGGCCATACGTCCAGCTCCAAGTACTGTTCCGCGTTCAAAGTCTGTTACTTCTCGTCGTCTGGCCATAAGCACGTCGGAAACATTTTCTCATGAATCATCTGCGTACAAATTACAGCGTCATCAATGCACTGCCCTTCTGTAGCTTGTTGACGCGATGCTACCACCATCTGTATACGTGCAAATCGCTGTACCATGGCTTCTGTCTCCTCAGTGCAATTTGGCCTGCTTGCCTATGCAAAGTAACTTTCCTTGTTTTGACGCATTTAGAATTGTTTTGCAGCAATAGCAATACATCACCACTGCTGTTACTAATAAATAAATATGTGAAAACCAAGTGTACTCTTTTGTAATATTAAAGAAAAAAGTAAATAGCAGCGTCATACCAACGTCTCGTGACTGTTTTCGTTTAACGTTGGCGATATGCGCGTTATTCAACGTTAACTCCATAGGTATTCTTATTCTGTGGCTGTTACCAAAGAGATATGACTAAGTTCATTGAAGACTTCGACCGATGCAAGGTTATTTTAATCTCTGTAAACACCCAAGGCAAAGGGGTTATTGAGCAACATCAGTGCGATGCAGTTTGAAACAGCTGCAAACAAGTGTGATGTATGTTGTGTCCCATGTACAAACTACCAAATGGAAAGATGGAATTAACTGCAACTTACAAGATTTATTCTGAAAACTAGGTGAAACAAAACTCAATGTCATCACTCGTGTTCAGGTCTGAAGCCAAAGTTCATCTCCTGTGAACACCATATATATATATATATATATATATATATATATATATATATATATATATATATATATATATATGACACTAAGTATAAAACGTGGAATCTGATCCTACAGATGGTAACTCTGTAGGATCTGATACCATGTTTTCTATTTAATGCAATATACATACGTATCTCTCAAGTGACACACTACACGTTGTTGGATTATGATATTTTAAAACGTTTTAACACAAATCTCTACAGTAGAGGGCTACTACATTCAAATGATCTATTTTAAATGGTGATTAAGTGGATAACATGCACATGTACTAGGCACAGTCTAAGACTCCCACACTGGAAATAGATAATGTGATTCTACACGATTATGCTTTACTAAAATTATTTGTAAGTGTTTCCTGGTCATTAGAAGCAGGTAATCCGGCTTCTAGTCCTGGTCCAGCACAACTTTTCCCGAGTCACGAATAGTTAGTACACTTAGATCTGCTGTAGTTGTCACCAAAGAAATCGCAATCAGCGAATAAATTTCGTAATATTTACGGCAGTTGTGGACTGTCAATAATGTTTATTCCTTCAGATTTTTTTGTTTTTTGTTTTTTCTCGTTCATTTCGCTACATACGTCATTCGAATAAAAAATTCACAGAAGTATGGTATATATATATTTCTAACTATAATTTTTATTAAAATGCACACCATCATATTTCTAATTACATATTGCATAACAACTTCCAGATTTTATTGCAAATATAAATTTTTAACTACTGATCTTTTATAAGAGAATTAAATACGGTTTAAAGTAAAGAACACTACGATTATTTTTTTACACCTTCATGTATATTATGCTTCATAGAAATGCTTGTAGAACAAGCACTATGATTTAAATTTTTAAGTTGCAAACATAGTTAACGAGCATTCTGCCACAGAAAAGACATACCTTGTGAAAAATCGCAATAAATTCAGAGAATTAAATATACTCAGGAAAGAGAACGAAGCCTTTCGCAACCGTACTGTCCTACAAAACATTGAAGGACTTCTTGCCGCATCAGTTTGGGATAAAATCTCCAGCTTTCGCCGATTACCTCTATCGTTTCTGTCTGGAGCAACTGACTGTCAAAACAGCTTCTGTGGTGGCCTTATACAGAATAGCACGTAGACGGCTTGTGACAGGTCGATAATTGCATAAACATGTCGTAGATGGTGTCAACGTTTGCCGCTAATCCCGCCACCACTGTCGCCTTAGCGCGAATATTGCGACCAATACTTCTGGGTCTTCTAATCCATCGAGAGCTCGCTTCCGTGCACCACTAAGATTATATCCGCTGTCTCGGTTGAAGGATTTCTCACACATTCTTCTTTTTATGCTTTTTGTTCCAGTTTCCTACACACTTGGGCTCTGTAATTAAAGAGGCTGTAGGGATCATAAGGTATCACAAAACTTTCAGTTATGAAAGTGGATGTAATCTTAGCAGTGCATGGAAGCGAGTGCTTGAAGAAGGCAAGAGCCAGAGACATTCGTCGCAATATTTACGCTAAACTGGCAGTGATGGCGCAACTAGCGCAGACTTAGACACCATCTGCGACAGCTTTACATAGTTACCGACCATTCAGAAGCCGTCTACCGGCTATGTAATGCCATCACAGCAGCGATTTTCACTGTCAGTTGTTTCAGACGAAGACGATGGAGGTAATCGTCGGAATCTCTAGGTTTTACCCTGAACTGGCACGACAAGAAGTCTGAGAATGTTTTATACAATGCTAAGGAAACTTCAACATTGATTGCACTGAGAATTTTTGAGAGTTTCTTCGAAGCTCTTCTGCTGACTGATACTTGATTTGTGAATTTGGATGCCATAAAGATACAAAAATACAAAAATCAGATGTGGTGTGGTCTCCTTGTGAGATAAGGAGGATGTGCACACTAGAGAAATTTGTGTATGCCGCATCCAACCATCAGACGACTGATGACGGTACAGAAAAGAAACTTTGATCAATTTAAACAACAATTTTTGTATACAGTGCCACATCTGAAACATTTCTTTTTTGGTGGTTTAACAAGTAGAAGTTTGTTACTACTGCAAATTGTGGGACAGAGATCCTGAGTATGTGAAAGGCAGTTGGAACACTTCACTTCATTGAGAGCTGTAACATTACTGTTTCATGTCTCGGCAGCACAAGTGCAAGCAGATGGGGCCAGCAAATCGTCTGCAGCCGGCTGAATGCTGAACTGCAGCAGTATGATGGCGTACGTGACGACGGCAGCCACGTAGCCCGTCAGCAGCCTGCCGTCCACGCTGAACAGGGAACACGCGCTGAACGTGACGGGGCAGCAGCGCAGCTGGTGAGACAGCTGGCGCAGCTGCTGGGACAGCTCATCACTGCCGCCACCTGTCGAGATGGTAACCTGTCACTGACTGACGTCACTGGGTCACAATAAAAGTACTAATTAAAAACATCACTTATTCTTTACTTGTCTTGTAGAATTTCTAGTTATGCCCTCATTAGACGAAGCGGGAGGAAGCATGAGAGAATGATTGGCAATCAGGATCTAGGTTTGAATCTACATACGTGCCCTGCAGGTCGTTGTACACTACATTGCTAGGTGACTATGCAACTGTTTCACTCCCAAACGGAGTGAGGGAAAAATGACTGCTAGTATGCCTTTCGTCCTTATGGCCCTTAAAAGAAGTTGAATACTAGAGAGAGTATAATAGTTCTGCAATTGGTCACAAATGCTCATCCATATTTTGCGCCGGCTGGTGTGGCCGTGCGGTTCTAGGCGCTTCAGTCTCGAACCGCGTGACCACTATGGTCGCAGGTTCGAATCCCGCTACGGGCATGGATGTGTGTGATGTCCTTAGGCTAGTTAGGTATAAGTAGTTCTAAGGGGACTGATGACCTCAGATGTTAAGTCGCATAGTGCTCAGAGCCATTTGAACCATATTTTGCGAATATATCGTCCTTCCTCCAAGGGTTCCCAATGAAATTCAGTGGCCATTTCCGTGATGCTGTCATACTGATCATAAAGATTAGCAATAAGTCTTGAAGTGCGCCTCTCAGTTGTGTCGATGTTTTCCTTTAATCCTATCTGGTGCAGATTGCAAGCAATCGTCCAGATCTAAGAAAGGTGACTGAAAAGCGTTCTGCTCAAAGTCTCTTTCATACGTGCATTATGGTTTTCCAGAATTCTTCCAGTGTAGAGCTACTATCTATTAGCCTCCGGTATAACTGACTTAATTAATGTTCTCGTTCTGTCACATGTAATTTTGCATTGATAAACCCAGATATTAGACTAAGGTTTATAATTTCATCAGCGACTAGATTAGTTGAGAAAGACCGCAAGTTCAGAGTAGCAAACGAAACGAGGAGATGAAATGAAACAAAATTTCTGACATTGGCCACAATAAAGCATGAAATGAATTCTATGGCGACAAGTGAAAATTTGAGCTAAACTGGGATTCGAACCCAGATATGCCACTTTATGTAACTGGTCGCCCTAAACATTCAGGTGTCCAACACACATCCCATACAGCCTAAATTCCTAACTTGTTGCACAGTATTTACGTAGCGCCCTCTCTCCACTATTCTCATTGTTTGCAGCCTCACGTTGCTTCCCTCAAGAGTTCAGTAGGAGGAGTCCATCCACCTGGAATGATATAATGTCCTAAAGAACAGACACTATTCTTAATTAAGTAGCCATAAATACACTAGATGAACTGAAACAGAAATTTTGACACCGGCCACAATGGGGCTCTGAAGTCAATTCAATGGCAACCATAGAAAATTTGTACTAGCCTGGGATTCAAACACAGATTCTCCGCTTTAAGTCAAAACTTTAGTGGTGTCAGCACAGTTCCCATCCAACCCATATTCTAAAACAAACTTGATGGCTATTAATATCATTTCTTTGCCGATGTACTCTCTCTTCCAAACTCTTGCGGTAATGAGCTCGAGGATGCAAGTAAAATGACGTGTAGTGGACAAGGGGAACTATATAAGTAATGTGTAACAAGTTGTAAATTTTGGCTAGACGTGTACCGTGCTCGGACATTGGAAGAGATTAAGGCGACGGCTTTCGTGAAGGGGGATATCCATGTTTTGAGTTCTGTAATAAATTTTCACTTGCCGCCGTTGAATTCATTTCAGTGCCCGGTTGTGGTGATGTTAGAATTTCCATTTCCATTTCATTTCATCATATGGTTTATGTTCTTTCTGACATGTCTAAAACTACAAACACCACACATATACAAAGGAGAGGAGTTTGGTAGCATCTTATTCAAAGGAATCATTCGAGCAATTGTCTTAAGCCATTTAGGGAAACTACAGAAAATCTAAATCTGGATGGGCAGATGAGGATTTGACAAAGATCCTACAACATGCAAGTCAGTTGGTCTACCACTATGAACCCTTCGTCGGTGTGACTAAGTTACGCAGTTTACCGGGGCAAAATTTTTACGGTATTCGAAAATAACGGGATAGTTCGTCCTATCCATCTACACTGACCTAGGTTTATCCACATTTAAAACATACCACATACATAAATTCAGCCCTAGTCACTCCAAATTCCTCTACACAAACTCAACGATGACACTTGTCAGTACTCGGCAGAGACATGAGCAAACTGTCTCACATTGGCGCTCATCCTCTCTGACAGATCGTTTATGAACATGCAGAACGGTAGTGGTCTTACCACACTTCCCGGTGATAATTCTGATGTTATATTTGCCACTGATATGCACTCAGCTCCCAGGACGAAACAATGGTTTTTGTTACCAAAACCTTTAGAGTCAATATCGCATCTGAGAAAATATTCCACATGATCGGACCTTCATTAATTGTCTACAGTGTTGAACACATGCATGAGTCAGTGCTTCCAACTTTTTTTCGGAAGTGCTAGTAGAAGAAAAAGTATGTTTGGCCAGGCGTAAATATGTGTGTATGTCGTAAATGGGGTGATTCTATAGGACGCATCTGATACACAGAAACGAAGGTAACGATCAGAATGGAAAGTTGCAGCCGATCAAACTTACGGTTCTTTTTCTCCCTTGGTTTATGAATCATACTGCCAAAACAATTTAAAGCCATATTGCCAGAAATGTGGTACAAAAAATAAAAATGATTAACATTGGAATATTATAGTAGAACTTTTTTAATTTATTGTTATTTCATCCCCCCCCCCCCCCCCCCCCCACGTGGACTGCGGTGGTCTCTCAGAGGTACAATTCTCCGCTCTTCAGCCAAGGGATTTAAAAAAGATTTATAATGAGAAATAGAAATTAAATTTGAGGCTGTTTTATGTTAAATTAAAAATCAATGGCGGACAGAATAAAACGAAAATATATAGTTTTTATAAACACATCACAGGAAGATGAAATTCTGATAAAAGTACTGAAGCACTGCACATTCACTTAAAATCTGAAGGACTTGCGCTAGGGTGAGAAGTATTGCCGGAGGAGGGTGTATATTCCGTAGGATTGAGGGATCCACAGAAAGATAGGGGTTCCATAGATAGGAAAACTATAGAGATGAGAGGTAGGAGTAAAGGTGAACAGTGTGAAATACAGTCGATGAGATAGACAGAGGGTGAGGAGTAGTGTGTTATGTGAGTGGGGCAGTGGTTATGAGAGGAAAGGGATGGAGATGGATGGAGAGGGAAAAGGAGATCAGTGATGTGGAGTTGGATACGTGGGGAAGAGTTGAAGTTGGTATGAGGGCAGGTGTCATCGTCTTGTAGAGGGACTCGGTTGAAGTTGCATTGCAGTACAATATGGAATGAGTGTAGGTCTACTGATGGAGGGATGTGTTTGTGATGGCACGGTATCATACCAGGGTTGGCGATCAGAAGAGACAATGGGGTGGCTGAAATCTAGTTTGCAGATAGTATAGGAGATGCAGAGGTGTTCGATGAGGAGGGCTGGAATTTGTTGACATGGTATACAGCAGGATCCAGGTGGGGGAAGATAAACGGATGTGGAAAGCGAGACGGACTGCATGACTTTCGAGGATTTGGTGGGGTGGAAATCCATGTAACAGAGGTTGGGTTGGATCTGGATGTAGCAGATGTGGAGAATAGCGGAGGGATGTAATTCCCGATGTTGGCCTGGTAGTAGTATTATCTTATATACAGTAGAAAGACTCTACAAGATAACATAAGATTATTTTACAGTAACCACATGGGCACATAATTTATAACTGTTGCACTATAAGACGGTCTGCTGCGAATGTTTCTCGCTGATTGGCGCATTAATAAAAAACTACAATCGAGCGAGCAACAGCGAAATTGTTTAAAGTTTGGACGCAGTGCAGCTGTCAGTCTGCGGTTGTCAACTGAGCCGATAACTATGGAGCGCCCCTTTGTTGTCTGTTTTGAGCGATCACACCCGGAATTTTGTACAGAGGTTATTCCGCTTTTATTGGCTTCTGATGTGCGAGCACTTCATATTGTATACAGCGCGGTATGTAAACCAATTATTTAGCACTGAAGTAAAGTGAGGCTAGATTTTTACCTGTTTTATGAAAGTTTCGGAAGACTGTTTCCGAGAACTTTGACTTGGTATTCAATTCTCATTTTTGTGGTTGCTGGCTGATATACAGAGGTACCGTGTGGTGAGTGAGGTGTTGACGATTCGATTGTACTTATGCTGAGTAAACTGAACAGTAACGACCACCGCTTTTCATGCCTATTGAATGTGAACGGGTGTTAGCTGGGAAACATTGTGCCATTCGCTAAAGACAGTCTATTGAGTAAAATGTTTGTCGCTCTAGACAGAGCAAGTGTTTTCAGAATATACCAATATTATTTATTAAGTTTCATCGGTATTATTCCCAATAGTACTAAACCGACTCAGTCCACTAGTCCTACCGGAGTCCTTTATTTAAGGTATTTACAGTCATCGAGTTGAAGATGTTAATAGAGGAACTCTTACTTTGAGGTTAGTTCTTCGACAGTAATTTCCGCTAACTTTGTTATGGAGCAAGCACAGCTTCTGTTTAGTGGGGATGTACACACAAAGTGCGGGTTTTGAAGTGGCCATTAAAATTCATTATCTTTGAAACATTATTAAAATATTGCTTCGTACCGAGATATTGACAGGAAATACTACAATAATTAGAATAATAGTTTTTAGTGCTACCAAAACTGATATTTTGTTTCCGCTGTAATAACTGCACAACAAAATTTTCGATGAGGTAGTGCATTGTCGTTAAAAGTAGCAAGCATAGGATTCTTTTGAGAATATTTTGTATTTGTACATGACACGACGGTTATTCTAGAATGTGGTGTACACAAGTTTCTCACTTAACTAATGCAGATTCAGTCTTGCAGTTACATCGTGATTTCATTTGACTTCTGTGCCTTGTTGATGCAAGTAGCATTTTCAATCGGAGCACAGAACTTCCCTATTGTCAACTACGATGTAGACCAAGTGTACGACAACACTGCCATCCGCCGGACTACATGGGAAACTAGATGCAGATACCGCTTGCGAACTTGTTGCTCCGGTCTTGAGCATATGCCTTCGCTTGTTCGATAGCAAAAATTCACCGATGATTCGCGGGAACTGTCAAAGGGAAAACAAAACAAAAATGCAATACATAGACGAATATATGTTTGTAGGTGCAAATCTCTTTACTGCTGAGGTTAACTGCAAAACAATATCAGGATTTTAACATCCTCCTTCTCTTAAAAACTTATATATGGAGCATCAGAAGTAATTTTACAAACTTCTGGTGCGGAAATTTCGCACACAAAAAGTTCGTTGCACATAAGAGAACGAGTGTAGTATATTTAAGATGGGGCTGCGGCAAAATTCAGTCGAAGTGTTCGAAATGCACAGAACAATAGCTACCATCGTGATTTTTCTTTACAGGAATGAATCATGCCTTGAGTTATTATATTAATCAGTCAGCATTAATAACGGGACTGTCGGTGAATTGGATGGCCAGCACAATACCCACAACTCTACAACGACCAAAACGTTTACTCGATAACTGAAATATTGTGTGTGTCAAAGACTTACATTTACTTAAGCACAACTGAAAGACAAATATTTCAGAGTGAAATTAGGGGACAAGGGTACACTAGTATTAACTACTAGATCTCACAGAATATAAAGTTATCGGAATGTCCCTATAATTAATAAGCAGCACCGTGTTGAGAAATGCGAGACATAGACATGGTTAAAGCTTTGGAACATCCTATGTTTGCTACACCAAATTATTAAAATGGGAAATCAGCCACGTTACAGCATATGACAGTACATTATTCTTTCTGAAACTGCGCAGTTCTAATGATGACTGTTACTGATGTAGATATTTCTAGAAAGGTCTGTGTAAAGTTTAGTCAACAGCGTTTAAACACACATATTGTCAATATGTGTTAATTAATTTAGCCCTATTTCTAGTGGACGTTTCTGGAAGTCATTACAGTACCTAAAATCAGCTATAGCTGGAAATAGCTGCAACCAGTGCCTTAATGAAATATTACATTACATATTTCGGGTTTTTTTAGTACCACATTCACAAGAGTTAGGTAGCATATTTACATAGTTATTCCAAGAACGTCACACTGGACATTTCGGGTTGCTTCATTGTGACAATAGATAATGAAAAAGTCTAAAGTACTGCGTTTTTTCGGTAGCTATTGTACAAGTTATGTCGAAATTTTGAGTAATTTACTTACTGCCAGCAAGTAAACCGTTTCAATAAGCACTCCAGACTGAGCCAACAAATTTGCAATGCGCTGCCTTTTTAAGAAGAAGAGATTTTATCTCAAGGCCCGGTGTAGTTATGGCGGTAAAACAGAAGAGCCATTTGTGAAAAGACTAGTGTTTAGCGGAGCAGTAATCATCCCTAGTTATGCTAAGGAGCGACGTGGCGCAGTGCTAAGACAGTGGGTTCGTGCTCATGAAGAGTACGGTCCAAATACCCGTCCAGTAATACAGGTTTTGGTTTTCTTCTATTCCGCTTCAGGCGAATGTCTCGATGGTTACTATGAAAAAGATACGGCTGATGCCTTGCCCATTGTTGCCCAATTTGGGCTTGTGCTCTATCTCTAATGAACTCGTTGTCAATTGGACATCAATCTGTACTCTTCAACCCTTCCCTTCTTTACTGGCGTCACAATAAAAGAAATTTAGAAATGGTTAAATTGCGACACTTGGTTCGTATCTACCTACAACGGACATCTGATTAGAACGGTAAATAAAGCTTTTTGTTCACTTGAGATCTGAAGCGTGTTAAGAGGTCTCTGACAATTTCATTTAGGTCATAAGATAAATTAAATGTCTTAACTGCTGCAGCCTTTACTTAGAAATACCTCCAACATCACATCTATGGTGCAAGAGCAGAAACATTTTCACATAGATATGCGCGATTTAGGTACACTTTCCATTCACATTAATTTGACCATCTGTCAAAAGCCTGAATAACCACCGTTTGCAGCGCAAACTACTGTGAGATGTCCTGCAAGGGAGTCAATGAGTTTCTGGAAGTAATGCGACCAGCTGCATTAGGCTTGTCGGTTGAGGGCCCACGGCGTGAACAGGCTGATGGAGGTGGTCACACAGATTCTCGAGTAGGTTTTTAATCCGAGGGGTTTGTTGGCCAGAAGAGTACAGAAAACACATTCTGGAGCTTCCCGAACCACTCACATACGCTGCAAGGTGTGTGACCCGTTGCATTGTCCAGCCGGTAGGCGCCATCGTGCCGAGGAAGAGCAAACTACATGTGGGGGTAGACACTGCCCCAAGAATAGATGCACACGTGTGTTGATTTATTGTCCTTCCAGAATGACGAGACCACCCTGGAAATGCAGCGAAAAGATTCTCCAGACTATAACGCTCCCTCCTGGTCTCAAAACGTGTGCTTTCAGACGTTCTCCGCCGTGTACATCAACGGCCGTGTATCCAGTGGAGCAAAAAACGTGATTCGTGTGAAAAGGCCATCTGTCGCACCTCAGTGGACGTACAGTTGGGCTGCTAGCGTGCAGCCAATGAACAGCAGTCAGCAGGGGCGCATGGACAACATGCCTGCTGTGGAGGCACGTATGGAGCAGCGTTAGCTGGACGGTGGTTAGGAGACACTGTAGGCAGGCCTTTGGTTCACTTCGTTTGTCATTTGCTATTCGCCGGTACACATCTCAGCAGCTGTCGTTCACCCCTGTCTTCTGTGGCCCATGGTGGACCACTGTTGCCTCAGCGTCAGTTTTCTCTAGCGCCGTTCTGCCATGCACGGTGCACTTTAACTACGGCAGCACATGAACAGTTTACAAACGTAGCGTTGGCCCGAAACCCAGGGGTTCTGCTGTTTTGGATGTCAGATAAATCACTCAGTTTCCGTATAACGATAACGACTGCAGTTTTCCGTCTCTCTCTCTCTCTCTCTCTCTCTCTCTCAGTGACTCGCTTTACGTACGCTCCACTGCTAGTGCTGCCATATACCATATGTTAGTGGTTATTGCACACTGAATTGAAACGTAGGCGGGGTCACGTTAATGTGACTGAACCTTGTCTATAAGGCTAGATAGACCACTTCCTGAGCATACCACTAATATGAGTACTGGATTGTGCACATCGTTCATGTACGTTTCCCATTTTTGTAAAAAAATTACATGTTTTCCTGATAAATTCGTATATTTAACTTTCTAGCTTTTATGAATATTTGTGTTTTCCTTCACGCTGTTGAGCGTTAATTGGTAGTAACGTCAGTTGGTGGCATAAATGATTCACGAATTAAAAAAAAAGTGGTTTCTGAATATTAAAATACTGAGATTTTTATCTTTTGAGCAGAACTAGATCATCCTTAAGGCCCTGTTGTTTCTTCAAGTAGCAGCGTAGTTGCCCATCAGCATGTAGTGTTACAAGTTTTTATCTTCTCCGTAAATCTTACGGCTATGTACACACTGATCATAGTTTAACGAGATAGTCTGTATTAATTTTAGTGGTATGTGCATGAAGTGTTCCTTTTCGTTTGACAGTTAGTTATCTCTCTTGTCCGAGGTGTAAATGTTTTTTTCTTTTGCACCATAGATTTGATGACGTATATATTAGGAAACGCGTCATAAAGTGAATGTTCGTTAGTGAGCAAAGAAAGTGATTTATTTATTGCTACAATTACAACTGCGCCATTTTGCAAAATAAGTGAAATCGTTACTTATGAACAACATACTACCATAGGATATTAATTTCTGTACGTTATAAATTAGGACTACTTTAACTAGCAACATACCGCCTTCAATAACAATACTTTTCTCATTTTGTTTAAATTCAATGTCTTTAGCAGCTATACTTCCGTTTTCAAGACCTACATTGACGGTTATAGGTATTATTATCTGCTTCTTCCCGAGGACATACAGCTCTACTGCCGGTTAAATGATGGTGTCATCCTCTTGGGGCCGGCCGGAGGGGCCGAGCGGTTCTAGGCGCTACAGTATGAAACCGCGCAACCGCTACGGTCGCAGGTTCGAATCCTGCCACGGGCATGGATGTGTGTGATGTCCTTGGGTTGGTTAGGTTTAAGTAGTTCTAAGTTCTAGGGGACTGATGACCTCAGCAGTTAAGTCCCATAATGCTCAGAGCCATCCTCTTGGGCAAAGTATTCCGAAGGTAATATAGTTCCCCCTTTCTGATCTCCGAGCGAAGACTACCCAGGAGAAGGTCGCCATCGGGAAAAATAAAACTGGCATTGTACCTGACGCAGCATGGAATTTTATATCTCTTAAATGGGGAGGTAGGGTAGAAAATTTAAAAATGGAAGTGGACAGTTTAAAGTAAGATACAGTGGGAACTAGCGAAGTTCGGTTGTAGGAGGAACTGGACTTTTGGTCTGGTGAGTTCATAGTTATAAATACGATAGCACATAGGGGTGATGCAGGAGTAGGCTTAATAATGAATAAGAAAATCGGAAGGCGGGTAAGCTACTATGCACAACATAGTGAACGCATTATCGTAGCCGAGATAGACACAAAGCCCACACCCAGCACAGTAGTACAACTTTATATGCCAACTAGCTGCGCATATGATGGGGAGACAGAAGAAATATGTGATGAGTCAAGAAATTACTCATATAGTTAAGAGAGACGAAAATTTAAGTGTGATCAGAGACTTGAATTTGACATTGGTAAAAGGAAGACAAGAAAAAACGGTAGGCGAATATGGACTAGGAGAAAGGAATGAAAGAGGATGGCACGTGGTACGATGTTGCACAGAGCACAATTTAATAATTGCTAACATATGGTTTAAGAACCATGAAAGAAAGTCGTATACTTGAGAGGGACCTCGAGACACCAGTGGGTTTCAGACTGACTATACAATTGTAAGAGAGATTTTGGAACCATATTTTAAACTGTAAGACCTTGCCAGTGGCACTTTTGGCCTCTTACCATAGTTTGTTCGGTATTAACTGTGCATTAAAACTGCAGAAACTGCAACAAGCTAGGAAATTAAGGACGTAGGACCTGGGCAATTTAAAAGAATAAGAACTTGTTGAAAGTTTCAGAGGGAGTATTAAGCAACGATTGATTAAACCAGGGGAAAGGTATACATGGAAGGCGAATATTGGTGGCTTTGAGAGATGGAACAGTATAGACAGCAGGGGACCAAATAGGTAAAAAGACAAGGCCTAATAGAAATCGTTGGATGTAAAAATGCAGCCAGAAAATGAAAGAGGAATAAAGGAATAAGAAAGCCTTAAAAATGAATGTGACGGGAAGTAAAAGAAAAGAAACAACGTAGCAGGAATCACTAGATGATAAATGTAAGAATACACAGAAACCTATATAACTACGGGAAAGAGAGATTCAGCCTGCATGAAAATTAAAGAGGTCTTCGGACAAAAGAAGAACAGCTGTACGAATGTCAAGAGCTCAGATGGAACACCAGTACCAAGTAGAGAAGGGAAACTGATAGGTGGAAAGAGTATATAGAGGGCCTGTACAGGGGAGATGAACTTGAAGACAATATTGTAGAAAGAGAAGAGGACGTGGATGAAGATGAGTTGGGAAATATGACAGTGCGAGTAAAATTTGGCAGACTACTGAAAGACTTAAGTCGAAACAAGGCGCCTACAGTAGACGACAAACCGTCAGACTACTGACAGCATTGGGAGAGCCCATCAGGACAAAACTATTCCCTCTGGTGCGCTAGATGTATCAGACAGATAAAATACCTCACACCTCAAGAAGAATGTAATAATTCCGTTTCCAAACAAAGGAGGTGATGACAAGAGTGTATATTGCCGATCTATCAGTTTTAATAAATCTTAATTGACAAACACTAACGCTGATCCTTTGCAGAAGAATGGAATAGCTGGTAGAACCTGACCTCAGCAGAGATATGTAGAGACACGAGAGGCAATATTGACCCTACGATTTTTCTTAGAAGATGTGTTAAGGAAAGACAAACATACGTTTATTGCATTTGTAGACTTGGTTTCTGAGATTCCGATGGTAGCAGGGGTAAAATACAGGGAGCGAAAGACTATTTACAATTTGCACAGAAACCATAGGCAGTTACAAGAGTCGACAATCATGAAAGGAAAGTAGTGTCTGGAAAGGGAGTGAGACAGCATTGTAAGCTATGTTAGTCAACCTGCACATTGAGCAAGCAGTAAAGCTAGCCAAAGCAATATTAGGAGATGTAATCAAAGTTCAGTTGGAAGAAATAAAAAGTTTGAAGTTTGTCAGTGACATTGTAATTCTGCCAGAGACAGCAAAGACCTTGGAAGAGCAATGGAACGGAATGAACAGTGTCTTGAAAGGACGACATAAGATAACGCCGACAAAAGCTATATAAAGGTAATGAAATGTAGTCGAATTAAATCAGATGATGCTGAGGAAATTAGAGGAAACACTAAAAGTCTAGATGAGTTTTGCTATTTGGGCAGTAAAATAAATTATGACAGCTGAAGTAAGGAAGGTATAAAATATAAACTGACAATTACAAGAAAAGTGTTTCTGAAGAAGAGAAATTTGTTAACATCGAATACATATTGAAGCGTCTGCAAGACCCTGTAGCTACCGTATCGAAAATGTCAGTACAGAAACGGGGATTAGGGGTCATGATGTCACTATAACAACTATGATTACTAAAGTTAGCAAATCAGTTAAGGAGGCTATGAGAGTATTTCTGGTAGATAGAGCAGATAAACAGTTGTTAATATCTCACTTAGACAGTGATTTGGCATCACTTAGCCGGCTGAGTAGCTGCGTGGATTAAGGCGTCTTGTCACGGTTCGCGCAGCTGCCTCCCCCCTCCCCCCCCCTCGCCCCCTCCCCCCCCCCCCCCCCCCCCCCCCGTCGGAGGCTCGAGTC
This sequence comes from Schistocerca serialis cubense, assembly GCF_023864345.2. Lineage (NCBI taxonomy): Eukaryota > Metazoa > Arthropoda > Insecta > Orthoptera > Acrididae > Schistocerca > Schistocerca serialis. Next base: position 168,744,017 of record NC_064639.1, read on the forward strand.
CTCCCTCGGACGTGGGTGTGTCCCTAGCATAAGTTAGTTCAAGTTACATTAAGTAGTGTGTAAGCTTAGGGACCGATGACAGCAGTTTGGTCCCATAAGATATTACCAAAAATTTCTAAATTTAGCATCACTTAGTTCCACTAAGATAGATGTAGAGGAATGATGGGCAAAGTTTAAGCAGATTGTAAATCGTGGTATGGAGAGTTACGTGCCTAGTAAGTGGATAAAGGACAGAAAAGAATCACCATGGTTTAATAACGAAATTCGTAAGATGCTGAGGAAGCAGAGGCTATTGCATTCTCGGTTCAAAAGGGGACGCACAAATGACGTCAAGCGAAGGTTAGTAAAGATTCGTGCATCTGTGAAAACATCTATGCGCGAAGAGTACAACTACCACCTTCACACCTTAGCAAAAAAATTTGGCAGAGAATCCGAGAAAAGTCTGGTCGTACGTAAATTCGCTAAGCGGGTCTTAGGATTCCATTCGGCCTCTTGTTGACCAGTCTGCTGCAGCAGCTGAGGATAGCAAAACGAAAGCTGAGATTTAAAATTTCATGTTCAAGAAATCGTTCACACAGGAGAACTGTACGAATATGTCATCATTTGACCATCGGACAGACTCCTGCACGGACGACGTAGTAATAAGCATTCCTGGCGTAGAGGAACAACTGAAAGATTTGAAAGCAAATAAATCACCACGTCTGGATGGAATCCAAATTGGTTTTTACAAAGAGTGCTCTACGGGATTAGGCCTTATCAGGTTTGCATTTAACGTGAATTTCTCACGCAGCACAAAGTCCCAAGCGACTGGAAAAAGCTCAGGTGAGTCCAGTATATAAGAAATGTAAAAGAACGGACCCGCAAAATTACAGACATATCCACAACTTCTGTTTGCTGTAGAATCCTTAAAAATATTGTCAGTTCGACTACAATAAACTTTCTTGATGCTAAGAATCTTATATCCACGAATCAGCACGGTTTTTAGAAAGCACCGCTCGTGCGAAACTCAGCTTGTCCTTTTCTCACGTGGTATACTGAGAACCATGGATGAAGGACAACAGGCAGATTCCATATTTCTAGATTTACGGATAGCGTTTGTCACTGTGCCCCGTTGTTGACTATTAACGAAGGTACCAGCATGTGGAATAAGTTCACAGATATGTGAGTGGCTAGAAGACTTCTTAAATAATTCGGCGGCGAGTGTTCATCAGAGACAAGGGTATCGTCAAGAGGGCCGCAGGGAAGTGTGATGGGACCGCTATTATTCTCTATATACGTTAATGGTCTGGAGGACAGAGTGGGTACCAATCTTCGGCTGTTTGCTCATGATGCTGTGTTGTGCAGTAAGGTGTCGAAGTTGAGTGACTGTAGGAATATACAAGACGACTTAGACAAAATTTCTAGTTGGTATGATGAATATCAGCTAGCCCTAAATGCGAGAAAGTGTAAGTTAATGCGGTTGAGTAGGAAGAATAAACTTGTAATGAAACTTCCTGGCAGATCCAAACCGTGTACCGGACCGCGACTCGAACTCTGGACCTCCGCATTTCGCGGGTAAGTGCTCTTCCATATGAGCTACCTATGCACGACTTATGCCCCGTCCTCACAGCTTTACTTCTGCCAGTACCTAGTCTCCTACCTTCCGAACTTCACAGAAGTTCTCCTGCGAACCTTGTAGAACTAGTACACCTGGAAGAAAGGATACTGCGGAGATATGGCTTAGCTACACGCAGGAGAGCTTCTGTGAAGTTTGGAAGGCAGGAGACTAGGTACTGGCCGAAGCACAACTGTGAGGACGGGGCGTGAGTCGTGCTTCGGTAGCTCAGATGGTAGAGCACTTACCTGCGAAAGGTAAAGCTCCCGAGTTCGAGTCTCGGTCCGGCACACGGTCTTCGTTCAAATGGTTCAAATGGCTCTGAGCACTATGGGACTTAACATCTATGGTCATCAGTCCCCTAGAACTTAGAACTACTTAAACCTAACTAACCTAAGGACAGCACACAACACCTAGTCATCACGAGGCAGAGAAAATCCCTGACCTCGCCGGGAATCGAACCCGGGAACCCGGGCCTGACACGGTCTTGCTCTGCCAGGAAGTTTCATTTCAGCACACATTCCGCTGCAAAGTGAAAATCTCATTCAATTAACTGTAATGTTCGGATACAGTATTACTACTGTCCTGCTTGACGCAGATAAGTCCTTTAAATATCTGGGCGTAACGTTGCAAAGCGATATGAAATGGACAGGGCATGTGAGAATTGTGGCAAATCAGGCAAACAGTCGACTTCGGTTTATTGGGAGAATTTTAGGAAAAAGTTGTTGATCTGTAAAGGAGACCGCATGTAGGACGCTCTGCTCCAGTGTTTGTGATCTGTAACAGGTCGGACTGAAGGAAGACATCGAAGCAATCCAGAGGCGGGCAGCTAGATTTATTACCGGTAGATTCGAACAACACGTAAGTGTTATGGAGAAGCTTCGGGAACTCAACTGAGAATTCCTGGAGGGAAGGCGACGTTCTTTCCGAGAAACAGTATTGAGAAAATTTAGAGAACCGACATCTGAAGCTGACTGTCACGATTCTGCTGCCGCCAACTTACATCGCACGTCAGGACCACGAAGATAAGATACGAGAAATTAGGACGTATATGGAGGCGTCCAAACAGTCTTTTTCCATCGCTCTATTTGCGAGTAAACAGGAGAGGAAATGACAATTAGTGGTACAGGGTACCCTCCACCACGCATCGCACGGTGGCCTAAGGAATATGTATTTAGATGTAGATGTCGACCTTTGTGCAAGCATTTGTCTGGAGCGTAGCCTTATGTGGAAGTGAAACGTGGACGACAAACAGTTTGAACAAAAAGGTTACAGAAACCTTTGAAATGTGGCGCTGTAGAAGAATGATGAAGATTAGATGGGTAGATCATGTAACTTCTGGAGAGATATTGAATAGAAATGAAGAGAACAGAAATTTGTGGTGCAACTTGACTAAAAGAAGGGATCGGTTGAGAGGACACATTCTGAGACATCAACGGATGATGTTATAAAATGATTTTTGTGGGTGTGACACTTTTATGTTTTTGCTTACATAACACGAGGTTTGACAAATTCATTAGCATACTGAGTGATTTAAATTACTCGTCTCAGTTTAATACTTTCTTTGAGAAGTATATAGTTCAACATTCGAATATGAATCAAGCAATGTTAGCATACTAAATAAGTTTTAGAAAGAGGTGAAGAGAAGAGAAGTGAAATGCCCAACTGCGAAAAAGTGATTATGGTCAAATGAAAGAAACCACAAGTTTGTTTTTTCATCTCGTCTGAAAAGCTTCTCTCATAGAACTATCAACTCTGTCCTGCTTTTACTGTTCTGAAATAAACTGTCACGGATGTAACACCCAAAAACGTCCGCTGTAGTCTTCGAAAATGGAATAGTACCTCCGAAACATTTTGTGCTCAACAATTTTATTTCATCCCATCTAGAGAAAAAATTATGACTGAAAATATTTGAATTCTTGCTCCATCTCCCACGACCCGCCTCGCCATCAACTATACCGCCCCCCCCCCCTCCCCCGACCAAAACCACTCCCACTATACCTCGACAAAACAATGAGTTTTATCTAAGCCAGAAAAGTAAATCATACGGGTACAAACCTGCCATAGTCAACGTCAGTAATTCTTCTGAGATTGTGATTGTGCTGTTCGCTTCCGCAGATGTCGCTTGGCAGATAACAACTAACGTTGCTATTTGTAGAAACAATATAACACTATAACATATGAAGATTACGTTCTCTGCCGGTGTCTCTGTCAGCCAATATAATAAACATGTAATGGCAAAGAATACATACTGGATGCTTGTAATTAGATTCTGTACTAGATGTATAGCGATGGTGGCAGCGTATGTGTCAGTCACAGAGGAAACCAGTTTCCTTAGTTTCATATGGCAAACCTGAATCTCCAGTACGAGCTTTCTCGCTTGTGGCAGGCGCCTCTGAGTAACGTGCAATTGGTGCATAGAAGGAATACAGCGGACTGCGGTTCTCTTAAACACAGATGACGTATCACGGGACCGACAGTCCTGGAGTTCATTCTGAAAGCATTCCTTGAGTGCAGCATTGAGTGTCCTGAATCTTAGACAGAGGAATGAAGAAACTACTGCAAACTGGATTACGATCAGAAATGTCACAAAATTGTTAACAACGACAGCTGCAAGAATGTGTCGTCGTGCTACGACGTAATAACAGATGGTGGCAACAGAACCTGAGAGAATGAAAGATGACATACAAACCAGAGGTAATGTTAATCTGTCGTCTCTTTGCACTGCAGTGAATCCAACAAGGATGTCAGTGAAGTGGATGTCCTCGGTAAATTCCAAGAACGTTTTTTTGCGGTTACACGAGAAGAGCAGTATAGAAGAAGCTGACATAGTGGTGCTTAATGTGCAAATAACTAAACCTGATATGGCCCATTTGTGCCAAAACTGCTCTTCCAGTAAAAAATACGCTTCTTGTATCCCGTTGTAACCTAAGTACAACACTATTGTTAACACAGTGATACTGTAGGCACGGGAGCAGGAAGCTAGAAAAACGCCACGTGGTCGACACAGAGGTACTCCAGAGAGCGCAGTCAGTAAAATTAGCGGCTGCAGGATCTTAACTACACCCGCACGTCTTCCGGTCTGCAGGAGTGGCGCCATAGCTCTCTGTGGACGAGTATAGACTGAGGCTGTACTGCCTTGTGTTTGAAACTAAAAGTACTCTATCGAACGCTTACTCTTCAAAGATGTGTTAACCATATCAGTCCGAAAGAGCTCGGCTAATTGAAGGAATTTGAATAGTAACACGCGGCACACGACGGATACGACTGCCGTAACACAACGCACGGGCACGTTTTCTCAATTGCCTGATAGTTAAATCGATTCTGGCCGATACGTTTCCGGTAACGCTTTTATACGTTTGCTCCCTACGGAAAACAACTGCCTTATGATGTCACTTGCGGCAGAACCGTTCGAACAACAGGTATGGCGGCTGACGTACGTCACTTTGTGGATGAGTTTGTTTGTCTAATAACAAGCGGGCACTTGGGAGTTTTCAGGTAAATTAATTTCATAAATTTGTAATTTGTGTGTGGAGTGGTCGTAAGACAAACGCTTTAACATCAAGATGGTGTATATCAGTTTATGGATAACTTCGTTTGCGTAAGACGAAGAAGCAGCCCCTTGGGACATTTCAGGTAAATTGATTTCCTAATCTTGTAATGTACGTGTGAATACTAACCCTTCAATGAACAGAATTACGATTCAAAGAACAAATCATTTCTTCCTTATCTCTTCACCGCTTAAATCTGCTTAATGTTTACTTTTATCAAATTAACGAGTTCCCTTTGAACGTCTTCTCATTATGTCTATGGTTGTTTTAATTCTAATATCGAATGAAAAGAAGAACGTTACGAAATTTTTTTTTTCATTGACAATCCAAATAACATGAGACGCGCAAATGCTGTTCCTGCTCGACGGTGACAAACAGCACATGTCAATCTGCTGTCAGTTCGACATTGGCTGGCAGATATGAAGGTATTGTGATGTCACTGCTACGGAATTAAACAACCCATTCGTCGTATTTGCGATATGACTATTAGTGCATATTATACACACATAAAAATGTTTTGCATCACCTTGGTTCCGAGAGTTCCGGAACCTACCATCACACAGCGAGACCTTCACAGTTGGTGGTCTAGATTGCTGTACACACCGGTACCTCTAATAACCAGTAGCACGTCCTCTTTCATTGATGCATGCCTGTATTCGCCGTGGCATACTATCCAAAAGTTCATGAAGGCACTATTGGTCCAGATTATCCCACTCCTCACGTCGATTCCGCGTAGTTCCCTCAGAGATGTTGGTGAGTCAAGTCGCCCATAAACATACCTTTTCAATCTATCCCAGGCATGTTCGATAGGCTTCGAGTCTGAAGAACAAGCTGGCCACTGTAGTCAAGCGATGTCGTTTTCCTGAATGAAGTCGTTAACAAGATATGCGGGGGCGCGTATTGTCATCCATGAAGACGAATGCCTCGCCAACATGCTGCCGATACGATTGCACTATCGGTCGAAGGATGGCTTTCACGCGTCGTACAGCCGTTACGGCGCCTTCCAAGACCACCACCTGCGATCGTCGGCCCCAGATAATGCCATCCCAAAACAGCAAGAAACCTCCACCTGGCTGCACCTTCTGCACAGTGTGTCTAAGGCGTTCAACCTGACCGGGTTGCCTCCAAACACGTCTCCGACCATTGCCTAGTTGAAGGCATATGCGACACTCATCGGTGAAGAGAAAGTGATGCCAATCCTGAGCGGTTCATTCGGCATGTTGATGGGCCCATCTGTACCGCGCTGTCTGGTGTCGTGGTTGCAAAGACGAACCTCACCATGGACGTCGGTAGTGAAGTTGCGCATCATGCAGCCTGTTGCGCACTGTTTGAATCGTAACACGACGTTCTGTGGCTGCACGATAAGCGTTATTCAACATGGTGGCGTTGCTGTCAGGGTTCCTCCGAGGCATAATCCGTAGGTATCGGTCATCCACTGCAATAGTAGCCCTTGGGCGGCCTGAGTAAGGCATGTCATCGACTGTTCCTGTTTCTCTTCCATGTCCGAACAACATCGCTTTGGTTCACTCCAAGACTCCTGGACACTTCCCTTGTTGAGAGCCCTTCCTGGCACAAAGTAACAATGCGGACGCGATCGAAACGCGGTGTTGACCGTCTAGTCATGGTTGGACTAAAGACAACACGAGCCGTGGACCTCCGTCCTGGTGGAACGACTGGAACTGATCGGCTGTCGGACCCCCTGCGTCTAATAGGCGCTGCTCATGCATAGTTGTTTACATCTTTGTGCGAGTTTAGTATCTCTGAACAGTCAAAGAAACTGTGTCTGTGATACAATATCCACAGTCAACGTCTGTCTTCAGGAGTTCAGGGAACTGGGGGGATACAAAACTTTTTTTGATGTGTTTTTTTTATATGACTTTACATCGACCTGAAGGTCAATTTTTTTAAGATTCAAAGTATCATAACAAGAATCGTTGACCCTCATGAAGAGACAGTCTGCATGCAAATCATGCTTTTAATACACCAGTGAAGCTAGTACTGCTTGACAATTGCGAAATATGTATCGGAATTGGATATGTGTCCGAACGTCCTCATGCCCCCTCTCTCTATCCATCTTCATCTTCCCCCACTGTTTGTCCATCTCCTCCTCCTTCCCCCCTCTCTGTTCACCACCCTCTCCCCAAATTATTTACAAGGAGAAACAATATCTATGCCAGTAACAAATATTCCGTAACAAATATATATAGTTTGAACCCATCCAAACATTTATTGCAACCTCATATATACCTGAAGCAAATCGGTCAAGAAACTTTAAAGATTTTTTCTAACGATGTTTCCCTGAAACATACAAGGGTAATTTTTTTCCACCATGTACAAACTCTAGGGACTCATCGATTAAAGGATAAAGGTATAATGAATTTATGTCCGGAAATACTTGGTCTCCGTGCAAGAGACCATTTTTTAATCATCTAGTTTCCCTTGTACACTACTGGCCATTAAATTTGCCACACCACGACGATAAAGTGCTACAGACGCGAAATTTAACCGACAGGAAGAAGATAATGTGATATGCAAATGATTAGCTTTTCAGAGCATTCACACAAGGTTGGCGCCGGTGGCGACACCTACAACGTGCTGACATGAGGAAAGTTTCCAAACGATTTATCATACACAAACAGCAGTTGACCGGCATTGCCTGGTGAAACGTTGTTGTGATGCCTCGTGTAAGGAGAAATGCGTACCATCACGTTTCCGACTTTGATAGAGGTAGGATTGTAGCCTATCGCGATTGCGTTTTATCGTATCTCGACATTGCTGCTCGCGTTGGTCGAGACCCAATGACTGTTAGCAGAATATGTAATCGGTGGGTTCAGGAGGGTAATACGGAACGCCGTGCTGGATCCCAACCCCTCCTATCACTAGCAGTCCAGATGACAGGCTTCTTATCCGCATGGCTCTAAGGAATCGTGCAGCCACGTCTCGATCCCTGAGTCAACAGATGGGGACGTTTGCAAGACAACAACCATCTGCACGATCAGATCGACGACGTCTGCAGCAGCATGGACTATCAGCTCGGAGACCATGGCTGCGGTTACCCTTGACGCTGCATCACAGACAGGAGCGCCTGCGATGGTGTACTCAACGACGAACCTGGGTGCACGATTGGCAAAACGTCATTTTTTCGGATGAATCCAGGTTCTGTTTACAGCATCGTGATGGTCGCATCCGTGTTTGGCGACATCGCGGTGAACGCACGTTGGAAGCGTGTATTTGTCATCGCCATACTGGCGTATCACCCTGCGTGATGGTACGGGGTGCCATTGGTTACACGTTTCGGTCACCTCTTGTTCGAATTGACTGCAGTTTGAACAGTGGACGTTACATTTCAGATGTGTTACGACCCGTGGCTCTACCCTTCATTCGATCCCTGCGAAATCCTACATTTCAGAAGGATAATGCACGACCGCATGTTGGAGGTCCTGTACGGGCCTTTCTGGATACAGAAAATGTTCGACTGCTGCCCTGGGCAGCACATTCTCCAGATGTCTCACAACTGAAAATGTCTGGTCAATGGTGGCCGATCAACTTGCTCGTCACAATACGCCAGTCACTACTCTTGATGAACTGTGGTATCGTGATGAAGTTGCATGGGCAGCTGTAACTGCACACGCCATCCAAGTTCCGTTTGACTCAATGCCCAGGCCTATTAAGGCCGTTATTACGGCCAGTGGTCGTTGTTCTGGGTACTGATTGCTCAGGATCTATGCACCCTAATTGCGTGAAAATGTAATCACATATCAGTTCTAGTATAATATATTTGTCCAATGAATACCCGTTTATCATCTGCATTTCTTCTTGGTGTAGCAATTTTAATGGCCAGCAGTGTATTTTGTCACAGGGACCGTGGTCTAATGCGCGCTGTACCATGCAGAAACAGTTACAGTATGCATGTTTTCCTCGTACAGAGTGGTATTGTGCCTCGTACCTCACGTCCTAGCGCCCTCTACTGCCGTAGTAATTGGTAATGTTGTGTCCGATTCACTTCTGTTGCTGATTCACCTTTTAGTCGATGTGATAAGGCGTTGTACATAGCGGTTCCGTATTCGAATAGAGGGCTTTCCGACACGGTATTTACTCACGGAAAGGCGAATTGCAACGGGCGGCGGGGAGCAAGGTTGTGTCAGGAGACCTATCCCCGGCGACAGCATCCACAACATTCAGTGTTTGCAACAGGGTTTGGCCGTTTGTCTGAGAGCGGGTCGTTTCAAAAAGCAGGAAATCATGGAGGACGTACCTGAAACGTTTGGACACCCAGACTTAGTAGAAAATGTTGGCCCTGCAGTATAGGGTACGCTAGACGAGCGATCGGAACATTTCCCATGGCAATTGTTGCTATCCTTATGAAGTACTACGGCAGACTTTCCAAATCGGAAGCAGTTTTGTCTCTGATTTCTTCACAGGCAACAACGTTTCCGGGATTTGTGTCATCCATTCAATTCATAGGTGAGGCCACCTTTACGCGGAGTCATATCTTCAACTTTGATAACAGTCGTATGTGGGACACTATGCAGAACCCTCATGGTACGGTGACAGAGAATCATCAGCATGGGTGCATCTGGAATGTGTTGTTGTTGTTGTGGAATTCAGTCCTGAGACTGGTTTGATGCAGCTCTCCATGCTACTCTATCCTGTGCAAGCTTCTTCATCCCCAGTACCCACTGCAACCTACATCCTTCTGAATCTGCTTAGTGTATTCATCTCTTGGTCTCCCTCTACGATTTTTACCCTCCACGCTGCCCTCCAATGCTAAATTTGTGATCCCTTGATGCATCAAAACATGTCCTACCAACCGATACCTTCTTCTAGTCAAGTTGTGCCACAAACTTCTCTTCTCCCCAATCCTATTCAATACTTTCTCATTAGTTACGTGATCTACCCACCTTATCTTCAGCATTCTTCTGTAGCACCACATTTCGAAAGCTTCTATTCTCTTCTTGTCCAAACTAGTTATCGTCCATGTTTCACTTCCATACATGGCTACACTCCATACAAATACTTTCAGAAACGACTTCCTGACACTTAAATCTATACTCGATGTTAACAAATTTGTCTCCTTGAGAAACGCTTTCCTTGCCATTGCCAGCCTACATTTTATATCCTCTCTACTTCGACCATCATCTGTTATTTTACTCCCTAAATAGCAAAACTCCTTTACTACTTTAAGTGTCTCATTTCCTAATCTAATTCCCTCAGCATCACCCGACTTAATTTGACTACATTCCATTATCCTCGTTTTGCTTTTGTTGGTGTTCATCTTATATCCTCCTTTCAAAACACCGTGCATTCCGTTCAACTGCTCTTCCAAGTCCTTTGCTGTGTCTGACAGAATTACAATGTCATCGGCGAACCTCAAAGTTTTTACTTCCTCTCCATGAATGTTAATACCTACTCCGAATTTTTCTTTTGTTTCCTTTACTGCTTGCTCAATATACAGATTGAATAACATCGGGGAGAGGCTACAACCGTGTCTCACTCCTTTCGCAACCACTGCTTCCCTTTCATGCCCCTCGACTCTTATAACTGCCATCTGGTTTCTGTACAAATTGTAAATAGCCTTTCGCTCCCTGTATTTTACCCCTCCCACCTTCAGAATTTGAAAGAGAGTATTCCAGTCAACATTGTCAAAAGCTTTCTCTAAGTCTACAAATGCTAGAAATGTAGGTTTGCCTTTTCTTAATCTTTCTTCTAAGATAAGTCGTAAGGTCAGTATTGCCTCACGTGTTCCAACATTTCTACGGAATCCAAACTGATCTTCCCCGAGGTAGGCTTCTACCAGTTTTTCCATTCGTCTGTAAAGAATTCGCGTTAGTATTTTGCAGCTGTGACTTATTAAACTGATGGTTCGGTAATTTTCACATCTGTCAACACCTGCTTTCTTTGGGATTGTAATTATTATATTCTTCTTGAAGTCTGAGGGTATTTCGCCTGTCTCATACATGGTACTCACCAGATGGTAGAGTTTTGTCATGACTGGCTCTCCCGAGGCCATCAGTAGTTCTAATGGAATGTTGTCTACTCCCGCGGCCTTGTTTCGACTCAGGTCTTTCAGTGCTCTGTCAAACTCTTCACGCAGTATCTTATCTCCCATTTCGTCTTCATCTACATCCTTTTCCATTTCCATAATATTGTCCTCAAGTACATCGCCCTTGTATAAACCCTCTATATACTCCTTCCACCTTTCTGCCTTCCCTTCTTTGCTTAGAACTGGGTTGCCATCTGAACTCTTGATATTCATACAAGTGGTTCTCTTCTCTCCAAAGGTCTCTTTAATTTTCCTGTAGGCAGTATCTATCTTACCCCTAGTGAAATAAGCCTCTATATCCTTACGTTTGTCCTCTAGCCATCCCTGCTTAGCCATTTTGCACTTCCTGTCGATATCATTTTTGAGACATTTGTACTCCTTTTTACCTGCTTCATTTACTGCATTTTTATATTTTCTCCTTTCATCAATTAAATTCAATATTTCTTCTGTTACCCAAGGATTTCTATTAGCCCTTGTCTTTTTACCTACTTGATCGTCTGCTGCCTTCACTACTTCATCCCTCAGAGCTACCCATTCTTCTTCTACTGTATTTCCTCCCCCCATTCCTGTCAATTGTTCCCTTATGCTCTCCCTGAAACTCTCTACAACATCTGGTTCTTTCAGTTTATCCATGTCCCATCTCCTTATATTCCCCCATTTTTGCAGTTTCTTCAGTTTCAATCTGCAGTTCATAACCAATAGATTGTGGTCAGAATCCACATCTGCCCCAGGAAATGTCTTACAATTTAAAACCTGGTTCCTAAATCTCTGTCTTACCATTATATAATCTATCTGATACCTTTTAGTATCTCCAGGATTCTTCCAGGTATACAACCTTCTTTTATGATTCTTGAACCAAGTATTAGCTATGATTAAGTTATGCTCTGTGCAAAATTCTACAAGGCGGCTTCCTCTTTCATTCCTTCCCCCCAATCCATATTCACCCACTATGTTTCCTTCTCTCCCTTTTCCTACTGACGAATTCCAGTCACCGATGACTATTAAATTTTCGTCTCCCTTCACTACCTGAATAATTTCTTTTATCTCGTCATACATTTCATCTATTTCTTCATCATCTGCAGAGCTAGTTGGCATATAAACTTGTACTACTGTAGTAGGCATGGGCTTTGTGTCTATCTTGGCCACAATAATGCGTTCACTATGCTGTTTGTAGTAGCTAACCCGCACTCCTATTTTTTTATTCATTATTAAACCTACTCCTGCATTACCCCTATTTAATTTTGTATTTATAGCCCTGTAATCACCTGACCAAAAGTCTTGTTCCTCCTGCCACCGAACGTCACTAATTCCCACTATATCTAACTTTAACGTATCCATTTTCCTTTTTAAATTTTCTAACCTACCTGCCCGAGTAAGGGATCTGACATTCCACGCTCCGATCCGTAGAACGCCAGTTTTCTTTCTCCTGATAACGACGTCCTCCTGAGTAGTCCCCGCCCGGAGATCCGAATGGGGGACTGTTTTACCTCCGGAATATTTTTCCCAAGAGGACGCCATCATCATTTAAACATACAGTAGAGCTGCATGGAATGTGTAGGCCTGGATAATTGGCGAGCGTATTTTGGCGCCAGGCTTCCTCCCAGGTCGCCTGACAGGCAGGAACTATCGGCTTTTCTTCTGGGTGACTTTGTCTCCCCTGCTGGAAAAAGTGCCATCGATGACTGGAAGCATTATGTGGCTGCTACATGGCGGTGCTCCCACCCATATCGGCAGTTTAATGGACCCACTGTCATGTGATGGGCTATTATCATGTGAAAAATTTATGTCCTGCTTATAAACGACGAGAAGTAGGAAATGGGGGTCTAAAAAATAAAAATGGAACCTGAAGAGGATTCGAACCTTATCTCCACGGTGGATGTGAGTTTGAGGTCCCAGCAGTCTAGCCAGAGAGCTACGACAGCTCATACAGTAGTGTGGGGTGATATACATTCTTCTATACATTCTGAAGGACTGCCCTATGTGACCCTGTTGACAGCTCCTCGTTTTCACACATGCGGTTTCAAAATGCACCTGAGCTGATTTTGTTACTAAACTTTTATCTTATATTTCGATGAGGAGTTGCATGCTGACCTCTGTCTACGGAATTTTTTCTTCACCCTTTATATTGCAGGCATCTCTTCCACCCCCATCTCTGTGTTCACCTCTTTCTCTCTCCCATATGTCTGCCCACCTCATCCTCCCATTTGTCCTTCCCTCCTTCCCATTCTCTCTCTCCTTCTACACCTCGCCTTCTCTCTGTCCATCTCCCATGCCCCTTTCTCTTGCTACATCTTCTTCCCTCTCCCTCTTTCCACATCCTCTTCCCCTTCCTCTGTCCATATCCTCCCGCTCCCTTCCTTTCCCATCTCCGCACTACCCCATTATATCTTCCACCTGCCTCAAGAATATCTCCACTCTCATCGTATATCTCCTCCTCCAACTCTCACTGTCGATTCTGACCTCACCCAACTCTCTGTCCATCTCTTTCATCCACCCCTTCCATCTCCTGCTATCCCATTTCTATGTCCAGCACATACATCTACTCTCTCACTATCCATTTCTTCCCTATCCTCTCTTTGTATGCAGCCATGTCTGTCCACAGGTGCAGCTCCTGCTATCAGCAAAAAAACACCTCCTTCCTTCTTTCTATCTCTTTCCTCTCCATTTAATCCTCCCCCCTTTTCTGTCAGCGCAACCCCCTCCATCTCCTCTCTGTTCGTCTTTCCTTCTCCTTTTCTCCAAGCACCTCATCCATCCCCTCTTTGACTATCCATCTTCTCTCCAATCCCTGGTCAGAGGTGTCCAACTGCACAGGTGGCCTCTGCAAAAGATGTCGACAAAGTAGGCTGATGATACTCTCAAACACAGGTGTCATGCAGGGCAACCTACACATTGAGCACTGGAAAACTGTGTCTTGTTCCTGATGTGTAGTCTGTACCGCAGAGCAAGGTGGATAAGTGGGCTGATACTATCCCCATATAATACAGCTGTCGTGTGGGGCAGCTTATATGCCTATATTCCAGGCGCTGGAGAAAACAGAAATTTATCCATACCCCAGCTCCTATTGGAAGTAATAGTGTACAAATCCCACAGTGGTGATATTCGTGATTTCTGCTGTTTCTGTGGGACTTAACATCTGTGGTCATCAGTCCCCTAGAACTTAGAACGACTTAAACCTAACTAACCTAACGACATCACACACATCCGTGCCCGAGGCAGGATTCGAACCTGCGACTGTAGCGGTCACGCGGTTCCAGACTGAAGCGCCAAGAACCACACAGCCACACCGGCTGGCTACTCTGCTTTATACATAAATAGATATAACAGAAGTTCTGAAACAGATGAAAACAAAAATCACTATAAAATACCAAAATAAAAATGGATTAGCATTTTGTATTATGTATATCACATGATAACATTTGATTTGAGGAGTAGAGATGTGGGATCTTATACTGTCAAGAAAATGTATTTTCAATATTATGAATCTATACTTATTGGTATTTTCATTAATTGAATTTAATAAAAATCGTCTTTTATGTGGAACTATTGTTGGAATAGAGCTTTCTGTTCTGTTTCGATTAAGACACCGTGTTTGCTTCAGAGCACTTTTTAAAAAGAGTACAAGCAAAAAGAGGAGTCAAGCAACGCTCTCGTTTCAGGTTTAGCTAATAGAAATCATTCTCTAAAAAACCTGTTTTCTCGCTGTGAATAAAAGGCGATTTGGACTTTGATTAAATGTTAGCAATTTTAAGAGTAATTTCCACAAAGGAAACGAAAACCGAGAACCTGAATCACACGAGGACATGGTCCTTCATTAATGCTTTGGAATATCTACCAGTTTCAGTGCCACACTACAGTTACAGCCCCCTCTCGGCCTATGTGAGTACCCGCATTTGATTACACAATTACAACAAACCGGTTTATACAGTGTGTTAACTGTAAGACAGCAGAGTTGTGAGGGGAGTGCGTGGAGAGGAGGAAGCAAGCATTGGCTGGCGAGGGGTGAGGAGCCGTTTGGGGGGGGGGGGAAGGACAAGTCACGCCTACCAGTTGCAGTGCTGGCACTACAAATTGCGCGTCATGCTTACACGAAAGCAGACGAAAGGCTTAGAAGTAAAACTCGCTTTAAATGTTGTTCGTAAACGAAACTGAAATCATCATGTACATTAATATATATATATATATATATATATATATATATATAAATGAATGGATGTATGTTTGTCTACTATGCGCTCACAAACCATTCATCCGATTGGAATGAAACTTTGGTGAGTTGTTCTCCGAACCCCCTAAAAGCGTAATGGACAATGTTTCAACAAATATGTCACTGTAGCATGCGTAGCGTAATTGATTAGGTAAAGGCTTGTCAAGCAGAGGACCCAGGTTCGCTATTTCTTTTTGATTTTACTTCATTCCCCGCAATGTTAAACTATTAATTATAAAATTTAAATATACTTAAACAGGTCATATAGTATAAAGTAACTATCAATCTCTATATATAAAAATGAATGTATGTATGTCTGTCCTCTGTGCGTTCCCAAACCATTCATCCGATTGCGATGAAATTTTTGTGATTTGTTGTCCGTACGCCCACGAAGGTTCCTAGCCGAAAAAAAAGAAATAAGACACATTCTTGAGGAGATATGACGTCATAAACAATGGGATGCCAGGGCGGGAAAATGCCCAGATTTATGCATCCACTATTTGAGAATGAGAGCACTTAGCGGCTAGCAACAAACGTTACATACAATTTCAAACCTTGACGAAAATTTTTCTCGCTGACACCTCGCACAAAATAATGAAAGGAAAAAGTTTGTCGCTTACTACATTTTCTCAGTACATATCGTAAATCTGCCGCAGTAGGCATGACGTTTTAATGTATTATTTCGTTAGTATTAACTCTAATCGCAACAAATTTCGCATACAGTATCCACATATATCAGTAAATGCGCCGGCAAATCTATGTCTCTTTACGACATATAATTCAGGAGGTATGACGTGGTAAACATAGAGATGCGTGAAAAAGTTCCGCGTCAGGCATGACGTTTTGCTCATACGTTGATGAGATGCTGCATCCTTAAAGTGACTTGATCAACAATTGCTCACGGCAATTCCAGTGAAAGTTTAGTAATGTGTTCCTGTATATTGGCTCTCAGATCAGGAAGAAACTGAAAGTGTCCCTGGTAAATGCATTCTTTTAGACACCCCCAGAGCCAAAAGTTACACAGATTAAAGTCAGTTTAGTCTGCAGGGGATGCATCTGGCAAACCTCTGGAGATAGGACCTTTGTGGAAGACTGCATGTAAGCAGATCTTTCACTGGGCGAGGAACATGATACGTTGCCCCATCTCGCATGAAAACAATGGCTTCACACAGCTGCGCTCTTGCAAAACAGGAGTCACCTACTCTACAAGAAGGACTTGATTACTAGAAGACGTGGCGATTCACTTGACAGGCCTTCTAGTTGTATTCTCTTCAAAGACGAATGTGCCAAGTATGAAAATGCTTGTAAATCCACACCACACAGTCAGATACGACGAGTGGCTCTCTCTGCACAACATGCGTTTTAACACGACCCCAGATTTGGCAGCTCTGTGTTTTCACTGTACCCTGTAGTGTAAACTGTCCCTCGTCACGCCACGAAATATGGCCTGGCCACATGTCATCAACCTATACCCGTGCCAGAAAGCGAGAGCAAATTCAGTGCGTTCCTTCAGACCCTGTGCTTTCAGTTGCTGCACCGTCTGATCTAGTATGGGTGCCAGTGAAAAACAGACAGTACAACCTTCCTTACTATTGACCATTGGATGGACAATTCTCGTGACACTGCTCCAGCACTTGCACTAAACGGGGCACATGTGCATGGTCAGTTACAGCAACAGCAACTTCGTCAGGAACTTCCATCGGCAAAGAACCTCTTCCTTTGCAGGTGCAAACCAAGCTCTCCTGTGTTTTCAGAATTTCGTTATCATGTTCTTTGAACTATTTAATGGTATGGGGCCTGTCCTCAAACCACTCATTCGGCGACACTCTCTCAGTGCAGCACTGTATTGCTGCCTTTCACATAAAACACTTTCACTTACAGAGCACGGTCTATTTCTCGACAATGATACTGTCCGTTCACATTATGGCTTGTCAAACGGCAGCATGGAAGTCGTACCGTCATACAAACACTGTACGGCGTCAGATTTGCACCAGGCGGCCAAAACTACCTATTATCATTATTGTAATCGTTTTCTATCATGATAATAAGTTATGTATCATTTTCAATTAACAAATGACACATACGTGAAATGGTAAACTAAAAAATAAAATAAAAAATAAGAAACTACGAATGTGAAAAGTAAAATAACAATTTAAAACATAAAAAATATAAGTAAGTAAATAATTTGAGTAACAATGAATTTTTTAGATATTTTAATGAGGTATATAGAAAAAATTCCAACAGCACATTGTGTACAACTTATTTTCCAAAAATTGTATCTCAGAAACCAGTTTCATTACACAGAGATGTATGTGGCTTTAAATATTCCTTAATTTGTATTATAATAAAAGATTTCATTATTCAGAATTATCCATGATGGTGTGATATTTTACAAAATTTTACATTATTACAGAAGTTGATTACATAGTTTTCAAGAGTATTAATTTACCCATCAACGTCTATGTGAAAGGCATCGTTTCGAAGATATCCCCTATAAGCCCAAAAACCCAACCTACCTTCTGGCGTGTTTTACCCCTTAAAAGCGAAACTGGACGCATACCAAATAGTAATTATTGCACTATTTTGCTCCCTCTGCACACATGTAAAGTTTCATATAGGTCGTTAACGCCACTTATAAATGTCCCCTTGTGAGACGTCTGTTCTTTAAGTTTTCGTTCTAAATTTATGTTTTGTTGTAAAGTCAATTTAAAGTGCTCGTAATTTCGTACGGAAATGCTGCATTACAACTTAAGTTTTAAGTGAGGAAGCAAATTAGGTTTATTTAATTGTAGTGTGTATGTATCTATGACTTGGATGCTTCTAAGAGTAAATCAGTCTTCATATGTTTTGGTGCATAGTGAACATTTGGAAAGGTCATAAAGTGGCTCGCAAAACACAACACGCAGCACAGGGGCTGGTATTTCTCACGTATGAATGATAATTTGGAACCCACATATTAATGATAACTTGGAGCCCTAACGGAAACAAAATTCGATGTAAAGCAATAAAATTTTAAGGTTTACGGATGACGTTGTAACATCAGTTGAACGGAGTGAATCATGTTTTGAAAATAGATCATATGATGTACGTCAACAGAAGAGTAACAGAGTATAGTCGAATTGAATAAAGTTGTACAGTCGAAGTAAAATTAGGAAACGAGACATTACAAGCCGTAAAGCTGTTTTCCTATTTAAATAGAAACAAGAAGTTGTGTTTTACTCAAAGCAGACTCTGCAAAACGTATCCTTTGTTACGATATCTGTATGGTGCGAAAAGTGGCAAATGACCATGAATAAAGAAAAGTGTGAAGTACAACAATAAATCCGCTAAATTTCGATTTACACGGTAAGTCTCAAAAACCTCAATGCTGTAAATTCAACTAAATACTTAAGGATTACAATTACTAAATTGGAACGATCACATAGATAGTGTTGTGCTAGAGTAAACCAAAGACTTCGATTCACTGGCGGAACACTTCAAAAGTGCAACAGGTCTACTAAAGAGGCTGCTTACACCGCGCTTGTCCGCCCTATTCTGGATTACTGCTGTGCCGTGTGGGATCCGCATCAGGTGGGACTGACAGATGACATCGAAAAGGCCCAAAGCTCGTTTTGTATTATCACGAAATAGGGGAGATAGTGTCACGGAAATGATACGTGAATTGGAGTGGCAATCATTAAAACAAAGGCGTTTTTTGTTGCGACGGGATCTTCTCATGAAATTCCAATCACCAATTTTCTCCTCCGATTGGGAAAACATTCTGTTGGCACCCACCTACATAGGGAGAAATGATCATCACGATAAAATAAAAGAAATCAAGGCTCGCACAGAAAAATTTAAGTGCTTCTTATGGACCCAAACTGGTCCAATTACAACCTACTTTCAGACTGTTATTTCATTCAGCGCTAATACGAACGGCTTATTTCAATAGTAGGACAAGACCAATTTTTAAAAAATTTGAGTTAACCTCACGTACGTACTCACACAAGTCGTTTCTAATTTATTTGCATAGTGGGACAGCTCCAGCTTTTTCCAGCTGCCAATAGAGTGCACCTCAATGCTGACGCATTAGAGAAAGCAAGCAGGAATTTATTTCGGTAGTGGTACAAGTCCGTTTTCTTTTGTGCATTGCATCGTGTTGGTATTTCTTGCGAAGATGATGGATTCAGGGGCATTATCAAGTGACTGTGATACGATCAATGATCCAGATTTCCAAGCGATTGCAGGTAAAGAGAATTTACTTACTTTTCTCTGAGTATTATAGACATTTTGTTCCGAAAAAGAAACATGCGAGAATGAAGGTTATGTTGACAATAACAGTGGGAACTGAGGGTGCCCATCTTAATGTATTTCACATATACGTATGTTTTCAATCATCTGGTGCTGTACAAATCATAACTTGTGTTACTTTCAATATAGATATGAGTATTTGACGACGAAACTTCCAATGAAAGTGCAAAAAATGACGAAACAGGAGACACTGTTACTGATGCCTGAGCAAATGGTGCAGCCGCAAATATGCAGACAAAAAGAAAGCGTGCTCGGAGCATGAAGGGTGCAAGGAAAACGGACACATATGAAAAACACATTCTAAAGAAAAAAGGGAACACTGGGAAGTTATACGTCACGGCAACTGGTAAAATAATTCCTCCAAAAACATTTTGCATTGTGGACTGCAGGTGTGCACGTAAATGTTTCAATAAAATTTCAGAGGGTGAGGGGAAGACGTTAATTGACAATTTCTGGGGTATGGGTGACATTAACCGCAAAATAGTTATCTGAATGGTTATTGCACGTATCATTCAGTTAACCGTCGATGACTAAGAGATGGCTCTGGTTCTCAGAAAAGCTATATTTATGAATATTGATTACATGTGAATGGAAACCGTGCAATAGTATGCAAGAAGTTTTTCTTGAATACTACTGACATTTCTAATGGAGGACTCTCTAGTCTTTTAACAAAAAGCAAGGATGAAGGTACATCTCACCTTGATTGAAGGGGCAGACATCAGAACAAATTCTCTGTACCGGAAGGGTTGATCAATGACGTAAAGAAACACATCAAAAGCTTTCCAGTTTCCGAGAGCCATTATGCAAAGAATGATAATCCCCAAAAAAGGTTTTTAAATCCTGAGCTGTGTGGGGCCAAAACGTACGATTTATACAAAGATAAATGCACATCTCAGAATAAAGGAATTGTGGGGGAGTACATCTCTCGAAAAATCTTTAACAAAGACTTCAGCCTGTCATTTCGACCACCACGTGAAGACATTTGTTCTTTCTGTGACAAATTGAGCTTTGAAATAGAGGCTGCTACCAATGCAGAAGAAAAAAGAAAGCTTTAAACTGAAAAGGAGCTTCACCTTAGGAGGGCTGAAGCTGCAAGAACGGCAATGGCTACGGACACGGCATATAGCAAAGAGGCAGATTCCCAGATGTTCGTGTTTACCTTTGACCTGCAAATACCACTTGCATTTCCTAAACTGACAACATCGATATCGTACTACAAAAGAAACATGAACATGTATAATTTTGGCTGCCACAATTTAACTGCCTGCAAAATCGATGTGTATTTTTGGGAAGAAACATCTGGATCAAGGGGTTCACAGAAATTGGTACTGGTACCTGTTTATTGAAATATACTGAAAAGCATGTTACTTCTCAAAAACAGGTAGTTGCGTACAGTGGCACGTGCGGTGGGCAAAATAGGAACATAAACATTAGCCTAACACTAATGAAAGTGACACAGTCTCCTTAATTTCATGTCAACATCAATGATTTAAAATTCCTGCTCCCAGGTCACTCATACCGCCCAAATGACAGGGATTTTGCCCACATAGAAGAACAATTACATAATAAATAGTTTCTGTATTCCACAGATGATATTTTTGAAACAATGAGGAAAACTGGCGGAAAAAATAAATTTGTACGCACAGAAATGAAGCATACTGACTTTTTAGCAGTGAAACAGTTGCAAAATGCATTGGTAAGAAGGAAGCAAAATGAGGATTATGTTTCATGTAATTGGCTGAAAATAAAATGGTGGAAGCCATACAAAATGTTCTACAAGGAAACACTGCATGATGGCATTGACTTCCATGTTCTAAACTTCGCTCCCAAACGTGGTAGAGGGTGACCACACGCTTATGGTAGTGTTGCAGTTTCGAAAATTTGCCTACACTTGGGTAAAGTGCTGAAAAAGAAAAAGCAGGATATGCTTCATTTGCTGTCTTATATTCCAGCTATCAAACGTAGTTATTTCCTTGCTCTACAAACAGAAGACAGAGGCCTGGAACATGAAGAAGAAGAAGAATGCAATCCTCAGTTTTAGAGAATCCAATTGACCTGAAACATATCTGACTGTGTAGTTTAATTATACATGCGAATTCAATAAGAAGGTGTACATTAAAACTGCAATAAAATTATTTGCCATAAAAGAATTAACAGGTTTATACACAATGTTCAATTTATTTTATTTCAGTAGTGGTACAGCACCATTACCTCCACTTTTCTGCCTATAATGCTGCTGAAATTAATGATCCAAACAAACAGAAAGAAAGGTCAAGATGTGAAAAACTTGATGCATTATTATCAATGAGCCGAATAAACTCGGCAAATCATGTTGAACTCCCAGATGAAATCAGAAGTGAGACAGATGACATAAAATTGAAGTCGTTGGCTACCAAATTCAGTGACCCCTCCCAATAACATTCGAAAATGGAGTGGCAAAAAAATTTTCTACGGAAACAAGATGCAGTAAAAGATGCAGACAGGGAATACGTATTCCACCATCAGAGTTCAGTTTTGGTAATTCATCTGTTAGAGGCCTTACAAAAATCATTATGACACTAAAAATTTGTTACTTTTCTGACTATGATGTTATCTCAGCCTAAAAAGAAAATTACTGTGCTGAGTTAGCAGTGCCACCCTTCAGTTAAGTTTGTTACTAGGCGATGAGTCAAGGTGTATATTGAAGATTGACATATGCACCAATATGCAAAATTGAAGATAAGCATCTGACCTCTAATTATAAATAGATCCCCTTCCTGCCAATGTTTTCAAACAGTTTTCAGAAAACAGCTTACAACCGATTATTGAACCACCTTTCTGAGAATAACAACTTAAGAATACATCAGTTTGCCTTCCTTAAAGGCTTCTCTACTGAGAAAGTAATATATGATCTCACAAAAACAATTCTACAACAACTAAACAATAAAAATTGTCCTGTTGGTGTTTTATGTTGTCTCGTAAAGGAATCTGTGTAGATTAAAACATCTTGTATGAAAACTGAAATAGGGTGCCATTAAAAGTCTTCCTCTTGCTTGAATAGAGTCGTATCTTAACAACAGGAAAAGTGTAACATTACGAAATGATACGAAAGGAACAACATTAAATTCAGAGTGTGGAAACATGAAATGTTGTGTGCCACACGGTTCGGTACTTGGGCCACTTGTGTTCTTGGTCTACATAAACAATTTACTTGGAACATTTCAGGATTCTTCAAAAACTAGAATGTATCCAAACACGCCCATACCATTCGCAGCCAGAAGATTAATGGAACAGGCTTCAAACTGCTCTCGACCAATAGCTTAACCCATAGTCTTTCCAAAAGTCACATTGTGGAATTACAAAAAATAAAAGTGATTTAGAGATACTAGAGGCAGAGACCAATGGACGTACACTGGATGATGCTTCATAGGTTTCTGGCATCCAGATGGATAATAAACTGGAGTAACTCCAGAATGTGGGTAAGTTACCCAAAAAGCTCAGCTCTGCCTGGTTTGCACTCAGAAGCCTCTCTCACAGTGTTGACCGGTTGACAGGTTTGCTAGCATATTTTGCATTCTTTCACTCAGTTCTGTCCCATGGCATAATCCTCTGGGACATGGCGACTAAGTTGAAACCAGTTTTTATCCTACAGAAGCGTGTAATAAGAATATCGGTAAAGTTGGTAATTGAAGATCTTACAGATGCTTCTTAAGGGACTTACACAGATTGCATCAGTTACAACTTGCACCGAAAATATTGTGGAAATGGAAAATGCTACTGATGTGCGGTTTTTGCATGATGGATTGGTAGTCAGAGACTTGTTTTTTTAGCCAATCAACAGGTTGTAATATTACTTAGACAGTATAATTTTTGTGCAAACACACGCCTTTTCTAAATGGAAAATTGCCTGTTGACAATAACAAATTAGAATGTCAGTGGTTTTTGTACCAGGATTCTACTGCGGGTTGTTTCGAAAAGTTTGCAAACCGTCATTTATATAATATCCGTGGTAGCGCACACTAAAGAAGTGCATACACTAGTTATGTTGATTTTGACCGGTAAGGAGACAACTGATCATTATATGTTGTGTTCAAAATGATGGCCGGCAGTGGCGGTACACCTTTCCAGTGTGCTCCACATATGCTACCACTTCAGTGACGATATCCGAGCAGGCTGCACTGTTTCGTCGTTCAGTACCATCGAGTGTAGTTGGTATGTCCATGTAGACAGCGTCATTCAGCTTTTCCCACAGAAAAAAATTCTGGAGGCGTCAAATCCGGCGAATGAGCCATCCAAGGTACAGGTCCACTCCAACGAATTATGAACAGTTCGTGAAGACAGGCTACAGTGTTTTGCCCACTATGGGCTGGACAGCCATCATGTTGGTACCACATGTTCCTTCTAGTCTGCAGGCGAACGTGTTCTACCACTCCGTGGTTTGTACTCTGTTACGAGGTTACGATACCCCTGCACGTGTTCCTTCTATGAAAAACGGACGGATGAGCCGATGGTTCACTATCCCACACCACACGTTTACACTCCATGGACGCTGACGTTCCACCTGACGACGCAAATGGGTATCGTCAACACACGAGCAGCGCATGTTTCGGCGGTGGCGTGATAAATAAGTGTAGCTTCATCACTATACAAAACACATGACATGTCTGTAGTATCCTCTCTTAAAGCCCAGGTGCAGAAGTTAACATGATTCTCAGAATTGTTCCATGTAGCTCCTGATGGAGACAGATGTGATAGGGGTGAAACCTATGTCGATGGACAATGCGTAACACATTTGTCTGACTCACGCTATTTCCTCGTGCGATTAAGCGGAAGCTAAAGTGTGGATCAACTGCGACAGCGCCAAGAATATTAATTTCCTCCCCTTCTGTCGTCTTTTGTGTACTTCTATTACATTGTCAAGGTGGTACACTAACACTTTCGCATAACTATTTGAAAAGGTTAATAAATAAATGCCGAGATGGTTGACAGACTTTGGAATATCTTGCCGCATACACCGTACAAGAACGAACTGCAATCTTCCTACACTCTCTAGACACCACGAGCAAGTTGGTTTTCTCTACATTGGTAAATCTCATCGTCTTCTCACGACCTACGGCTTGGATTGTCACACACTAACTGATAAGCAAGTCGCAGTGCATTCGAGGAACACACAAGAACACTATAAGGAAACGTTACAACATCGTAACCAACAACTACGTGGGTTGAATGGCACAAACAAGTGTCGGTGTGAAAATTTTTCAAAATACGATATTTCGTAAACGCCTCACACTAGCGTCCTGCACCAATATTCTAATTTACTCTACTTTCAGTTTTTTCATGTCAATTGGGATTGTTCCATTTAAAAATGTGTACCTTTGCAAAAAAAATACACTTCCTAAGTATTATTACAATCTGTTTATTAGCTAACAATACGAGCCCAAGACTATCAATCCATTCTTTGAAAACCACACATCAATAGCACTGTCCATTTCCGAAAGTTTTACATGATTCACTTTTATAGATAAAAAAACATAAGCACCGCCGTTCTGACGACATACGGGCAACCAGACCCAATCGACTGTCGTGTCATCAATCAGCTAGCGCCATTATATCGATGCGATATGGAGGGGAGGGAGTTAGCACACCGCTCTCCCAGCCGTTGTCGTCTTTACACAAACTGGAAACACTACTGTTCATTCAAGCAGCTCCTCAGCTGGCATTCGATGCTGAATGCACCCTCCTTCCCGTCCTCCCACCGAGGAAACATCCACGGCAGTACCGGGAACCAAACCCAGGTTCTCTGCTTGGCAGTCAATCACACTGACCACTCAGGTACAAAAGGTGGTCTTATGCACGGTCCAGTCACACTAATGTGACCACTGCCTATGTTCGACGTCAACCTACAATAACCACTTCCAGACGCCAGGGGGCGGCATTAATAGTGGATGGTGTATAAGGCGTGTCGGAGGGGATGGGGATACACAGAGCAGTCGTTGTCGTAATGCGGAAGCAAAGTGGCTTATCTGAAAGGGTATAATCATTCGCTTTCGAGCCAAAGGTGGTAGCATCTACAGAACAGCTAAGTTTGTAAACTGTTCGTGTGTTGGCATGGTTAAAGTATTCCGTGTGTGGGCAAACTGTGCTATCCAAAACCGTGCTGAGGTTACTTCAGTGTCCTTGGGCCATAGGTGACTGGGGTGAACGACAGCTGAAGAGACCTTTACGGGCTAATAGACATGCAGCTGTTGAGAAACTTAAGAACCAAGGGGCTACCGACAGTGTCTCGTCAACGACCGTTCAGGAAACTTTGCTGTGTATGAGCCTCCACACCAGGTGTGTGGATCATGCACCCATGCTGACTGCTTTTCATCGGTGACGAAGGCTGGAATTTATACTCCAGTACCGCAACTGGACGTCCAATGGGTGGTGAGGGATGTCCATTCCAGTCGAATCACTTGTTCTACACCATCGGAGGGATGACCTTTGGTGTATACGGCCGCGCAGCAATCGTCAGGATGGTCAAAGACAGAGTAGGGAGCTATATGGTCTGGGAAATGTTTTCGTGGTATTCCCTAAGTGATTTAGTCGTTGTGCAAGGCACAGTGGATCAACTACCAGTATATGTCTGTTCTTGGGGGACCATGTCCAGCTTCACAGGCAGTTTGTTTTTCCCCGGAACAATGGCATTTACGAGCAGGACAATGCAACATATCACACAGCTCGCAGTGTACATGCGTGGTTCGGAGAGCACAATGATGAGTTTACCGTATTTCGCTGACCACCAAACCAACCCCAACTTGAATCCAGTCGCAAATCCGTAGGACCACCTCGTTCGAGCTGTTCACGCCATGGATCCTCAACCGAGAAACCTAGCGTGGCTGGCCACGGTACTGGAGTCAGCATGGCTCCATATTCATGTTGGTACCATACAGAACCTGACTCATTTTTTCCTGCAAGCCGTACTGTAAAAGGGCTTTTGACAGATGGTCACATTGAGGGGACTGAACCATGTACACTGGTGTGCAAAACTTAAGAACGAAAGAAACTTTAGCATGATGTGTCACTGCAAACTAACATAAATAGGTAAAATTTGGACCACACATAGAATGAACTACTACAGCATATTACAGAAATGGCCTGGAAGAAGTACGTAATGAGATAAACGAAACTGGCACATTTATTCAAAGATAATAGTTACACTGAAGTCACTGCGTTTCATAATGGCCCCTCTGCAGACTACAAAAGGCGGTAGAGGGTGCTTAACAGGGTGTGTGGTCACCACGGACGGCGATGCATGTTCTCAAGGTTCTTGCTTGCTGACCACAGTGTTGGTAAGGAGCTCTTGTGGTAGAGCGATCCATTCCTCTACCAGCGCAATTGACAACGGCGTTGATGCATATGGACGTGCTGTAATACGTCTTCCAAAAAGTCCATTCCTCTAATAACTTCTCGTTCCAAGAGCTGCTCCACCTGCACTGCTCGATGAAGACGCTCCTTGTCAATCATAAAAATGACACCACAATTGAATGTAGTCCCGAAAAGACGCACATGGTGAAACCTTCCCGTCTCCTCTATATCTCTTTTGTTACGCAACCTTCCTTTCTATAATAACCTATGAAACCTTCCCTTAGTATTTCTACCTCTTGTTTAATAATAACAAATGAAATCTTCCCTTTGAAATTAATTCCCTTTCTACATAATAATAAGTGCAAACTTCGCATACAAATTTAAATGCTGGTTATTAAAAGTGATTTTCTGATTACGAGGTGCGGCTAGAAAAAAACCGGACTGATGCTGGAAAAAACATTTATTTACAATTATTTACAAATTCATGTTATCTCCTTCAATGTACTCTCCTCCTCGCTCTCTACACCGCTCCATACGAATTTTCCACTGTTCATAGCAATGCTGCAGATCATTTTCGGTAAGTCCATACATTACTTCCGTCGCTTTTTCTTTTACTGCTTCAACAGTCTCAAATCTAGTTCCTTTCAAAGCCGACTTGACTTTAGGGAAAAGAAAAAAGTCACAGGGGGCCAAATCAGGTGAGTAGGGTGGATGATCTAAGATGGGAATGTTGTGTTTTGTCAAAAACGTCTTCACTGACAACGCACTGTGAGCTGGGGCATTGTCTTGGTGGAGGATCCATGACTTTTTTCTCCACTAATCGTTCCGTTTTCTCCGTACTCGCTCACGTAGGGTAGCCAGGACGCTAATGTAGTAATGCTGATTCACTGTTTGTCCCTCTGGTACCCAATCAATGTGCACAATCCCTTTGATGTCAAAAAAAAAACAATCATCATTGCCTTGAATTTCGATTTTGACATTCGTGCTTTTTTTTGTCGTGGAGAACCAGGAGTTTTCCAATGCATCGATTGGCGTTTAGTTTCGGGATCGTAAGTAAAAAACCACGATTCATCGCAAGTAATAACATTTTGTAAGAAGGTGGGATCACTTTCAATGTTTTCCATGATTTCAGAACAAATCTTTCTTCGGCGTTCCTTCTGTTCAATTGTGAGACACTTTGGAACCATTTTTGAACACACTTTGTTCATGTTGTAACTTTCATGAAGAATCTGCCTAACACTTTCCTTGTCAACTCCTGTTAACTCAGACACTGCTCTGATTGTTAAACAGCGATCTTGTCGAACAAGTTTACCGATTTTTTCAATGTTTGCATCAGTTTTTGCTGACTGTGGTCTGCCAGTGCGAGTGTCATCACTGGTGTCTTCGCGGCCATCTTTAAATCGTTTAAACCACTCAAACACTTGTGTTCGCGATAAACAATCATCGCCGTACACTTCTTGTAACATTACAAACGTTTCACTTGCAGATTTTCCTAGTTTGA